>NC_046665.1:568327-580020 GCF_010883055.1 Belonocnema kinseyi | reverse complement strand
CCCATTGTCGGGAGCCCTGCGCGTTCTGTTGTTTTGAACCGCACTTACTACAACTATGTTTGGTGTTGTCATTGTTGTTACCACGAGAAGCTAGGGAAAGGGATTCGGCCATCCTTGTAGAGCCCCGCATGCAAGGATAAGGCTGCTTACTCACCGTTCTAGACACCTCACCCAGGTGCCATTCAGCTTTCGGCACGGTTTTCACACCTCCGCTTGGGGGTTAATTCCTTCGGGACCACCCCTGGACAATTGTCCGCGACTGCCTATTTATTTTTGTAACCATATTCAGCAGAAACCCTTGGTACAGGAAAGTAAAGTCAGTGAATATATTTAAATTCAAATAGATTGTAGGGTCCACCCAAGTAATAAAAATATAGGTCTTTCTTTAAAATTGCTTTTTTTATCTTCTGAAATGTTGCCTCCCAGACAGAATCCTCAAAAACATTGATGATTGTGCTAGGTAGGAAGACTACAAACTGATTCTCCTTTTCATCCATAATCTTGACACCATACTTCGTGTTAACTTTACGAAATTTAGTGACCACATACGCCTTCTTCAGAATGAGGGTAGACAGCGGTTTTACAGGTACAGCTCCTTCCATATGTCCAATTGCGTTTACGGCGTTCAGATCCATCTTCTCCAAAGGTATTATTTTTACACTTTTCACTATTACTTTTACTTTTCACTTTCGCTTTTTTTACTACAACCAGAGAACTTGCGTGGTACCGTGTTTTGCGTTAGACAGAAACTGCGAGCATCTAACGCTGCTTTTATAGTCGACAACCGCTTCTTCAGTGGAAGTTTCTGGAAAGTTCGACGCATGCGTGTTAGCGCTTCTCTCTAACAGATTACCCAACAAACTTTCTAGAAATGGCAATGTTATATTTATATATGTCTGAAGTCCAGAAAAGACAAGTTCTAGCAGGCTCTTTAAGGTTCGATGTAATGGAAACAATGGTTCCAAAAGGTTACATCATCTAGCCTTCTAGAAAGCCCCATGCATTAGAGTCAACGGTTTTCGAGAATTGCGTCGTGAATCCTTCTAGAAACTTCCACTAAAGAGGGGAATGTCGACTATAAAAGACGGACTCGAGCGAAGCGCAATCAGTACGTTTTCGAATTTCTTTTCAGATATATCTAAGGTGAAAACTGATCAGAAAAAAATAAAATAATAAACAGTGGATTGAACATTAGTGAAGTGAACATTAGTGAAGTGATCAAGAAAAAAACAATAAATATTAGTAAAAGTCAACGCTGTGCTCCTCGCCTACTATTTGAAAATTGGTAAATAGACATTTGAGGACAATACTTTTAAATCTAAAAATGAACGAATTTATCAAACCACAGATATGAAACTGTGGTTTAAAGACTATTTGAGATATCCGATCCTCAAAGAATTAGAAGATTTTGAGGAAAAATATTAAGATTGGACATTACACTCCATTATAAAACTTTCCGTAAACATCAATAAGCTCAATCCAATGAAGGGTAGTTCATATATCGAACTGCCCAAATCGATCAGGGATAAAGAATCATGTGCTAATGTGCAAAATGAATATGACAACGAATGTTTTAAATGGGCTATACTATCAGCTATATATCCACCACAGATTCATTCTAATCGTTTATCCGAATTTACTCGATACAAACTCGATACAAAGATGTGCTAGATTTTTCTGGAATCAACTTTCCCGTCGCATTAAAGGACGTAAAAAAATTCGACTTTGACTTTCACTACGTATGGATCAAAGACCTTTCTCGTCTCGTCAGCAGTAAACGATCAAAACATCAAAAAAGAAAATACATCTCTGATCGCTGCTTGCACTAATTTGTAATTATGAAAAATCTGATTTACCACAATGAAGACTGCGAGAAGATGAATGACTGCAAAGTAGTTCTACCGAAACCGAGTACCGTTTATTATTTGCGCAGACTGTGAATCTCTTCTTCTCAAGCCGGCTGAGGACGCTCGAATTCATCAATAAAATACACATGAAACCACTGACAAACTAACAAAATGAAGAGACCACTGTCATCTCACTGGCGCATACCGTGGCCCCGCGCATGAACACTGCAACCTTGCTTACCAGGATGAAAAGACCATACCTGTTGTGCTTCACAACTTAAGTGGCTACGATGCTCATTTTATCATTCGGGACGTTGTTACACAATTGATGGTAGAGTTAAAGTTTTAGCATTGAATAAAGAAAAGTATATTTCATTCACAAAGTATGTTCAGGGCACTCAGACAAAATTCAGGTTCATAGAATCATTCAGATTCATGGCGTCTTCATTGAAAAAATTAACATCGCATCTTAACGAATACAAAATTGTTAATGCAGTATTTTCCGGTATCGAAAAAGAAGAAAATTGAGCTCCTTATGAGGAAAGGTGTTCTTCCTTATGAATACCTTGACTCGAGAGAGAAACTAAAAGAACGTTAGCTTCCATCAAAAGAAAAATTTTACAGTACTTTGAATGACTATACAATTTCCGATGAAATACACAACAGGTATGGTCTGTGTTCAATCTGAAAACTTTCGGCGAATATTTAAAACTGTACGAGAAGACAGATGTATTTCTTTTGGCTGATGCCTTTGAAAGCTTCCGAGAACAATGTCTCAGTGCTTACCATCTTGACCCTAAACACTATTACGCCATTCCTGGCTTGATATTGGAAACCTATGTTAAAATATACAAAGGTCCGACTTGAACTCCTCACTGACGTTGATATGCTGTTAATGATTGTACTGGGTAAAAGGGGTGGAGTGAGCCAGTGCTCAAATAGATATGCTATTGCTAACAATAAGTATATGTTAGTTTTCAATGAAAATGAGAAGATTGTCTAAATTTTATATTTTGATGCAAACAACTTGTACGGTTGGGCAATGGGTCAACCGTTCCCTTACGGTGGCTCAGAGTGGGTTAAAGATTTAGACCATTTTTATTTTAATGCTCCTGACGATTCACCCATTGGCTATATACTAGAAGTAGACTTGGATTGTCCATCCGAACTCCATGACGCAGAAAATGACTTGCCATTCTGTCCAGAACACTCGAAACCACCAGGATCAAGCCAGGAGAAGCTCCTAACTACCCTCCTACTAAAACAAAAGTACATTCTCCATTACCAGGCTCTACAACATGCCCTAGCTAATGGTCTCAAACTCGTTAAAATTCGCGGAATTCTCAAATTTAATCAGTCTGAATGGCTCAAAGACTATTGATTTAAATACTTATCTTAGAACAAATGCCAAGAATGAATTTGAAAAGAACCTATTTAAATTAATGAATAATGCAGTCTATGGGAAAACAATGGAGAACGCTATGTTCGCTGTGAACGCTACATGTGCAAAAATTATGGTAACAACGGTAAACTGTTATACACTGATACGGACAGCTTTATATATGAAGTTAAATGTAACGATATCTATGCTGATGTGAAAGAGGATATGAAGAACGATGTATGTAAATTTGATACATTAGATTATCCGGTCGACAATGTTTTCGGAATTCCGCAAATCAACAAAAAGTTGTATGTATAATGAAAGATGAATATTCAGGTCAAATTATTACTATACTGAATGTCTCAGAAACTCGATTGTACACTCTAGAACACAGTTTCTTGTCAGATCCAGACTCCACAATGTGGAAACGATTAAACAAATAAAAATTGTGTCAAGTTCTTATGACGATAAGAGATCATTATTAAGAAATAGTACCGATACTCTCGCGTGGGGCCACTATAAGATTGTGGATATCGATGATAATGATAATGATGATGATGATATCCTAGGCGACCTTGGCGGACCGAAGGAACCGAATGGAACCTCTACAAAGTACCCGCAAAGACCCCGTTGTGTGCCCATTCGGTCCCTTTTTGAAAATCTCAAAAAAAAAACAGGAAAATCAACTTTTAAATTTTTTAAATTCGGATTCTACGTTAAAATTTGCATTAGAAACTAACGGAGTAATCGCAATACCTTTTCTTGCAGCGTTAAAAACTTAAAAAAATAAAATACCTATCCTTTACATGGGCCGAAGGCTCCTTCAAGTGAATCTTCTTTTAGATGCCACCTTCTGCAGAAGTTAATGAGATTTACAAAATTTTTTAATGTTACAAAAAAAGTATTGCGATTACTCCGTGAGTTTCTAATCGAAAATTTAAGTTAAAATCCGAATTCTAACAGTTTAAAGGTTGATCTTGATATGGAACTTTTGGATTTTCTTGTACAAGAATAGTTGCAAATATTAGCTTAAGAGTTTTTTTATTGTAAATAATTGTAAATAGTATTTATCAGAGTTTTAACTAAATAAAAGACAGTATATATGTAGGTATAAATTGATTTCTATTTATGAAAACCTTACATCTCTAGTTTACATACGTAGAAGTAATATAAATTAAACACATAAGCTCATGGTTACTTAAAAACAATTCATTGGTTCAACGTTGATTCAACATTGCACAAAGTTGATTCAACATTGCACAAAGTTGATTACATATCGTATTAATCTGTCCAGCTGTTGTGTGAACTGTCAAAGCCCAACCACTTTACAAATATTTTGCTGCCAATTGGGTGTATATCCTTTCTCGAAGACGTGTTTGTGCTTGCTGACTCGAAATCTGTCACCAAGTTTGAACTTTGCCCTTGTCCTCGATATATTTTGTAGTTTTTTCAAGTGTTGCATGAGCTTCTCTTCATCCTCGACAGTGACATCTTTTGGCTTCATACCGATTTATCGATGTTTGGAATTGTTTTACTTGGAGATTAGTGTAGATAGAATATCTATCCACTTTTAGTTGCCTCTCAAGCTAAATTGTTGCTACATTTTATTCTTGAGCGTGCGATTAAATCTTTCACAGATTGACGCCTTCAGATTACTATTTGTTGAGTAGAGATTTATACCATGTCGTTGCATATGTTCTTTAAAATGTTAATTATAAAATTCTTTGCCCTCGTCGGTGTGTAAGTTTTTTGACACACGATCCTGCACAAGTATAGATTGCAATGTTGAAGTGACATCAGGTTTACTCTTACTTTTAACAGGAACCGCCCAGGCGTACTTAGAGAAAATATCGATGACGGTAAGTAATTGCTTGTAGCCATTATTTTCACGGGCATAGGGTAGCATTTCAACCAAATGTGCCTGCCACGCCTCGTCTATACCACGCATTTGCACACGACGACGAGGATACTTCTTTCTAGCGAGTTTATGTAGTTCTGTTACTAGCGACAATTTTTCGATTTCCATTCTCGAGTGCATTCAATCGAGCATCCAACTGAGCAATGAGTTCAGCGTTACGAAATGACAAATCTGGTTGAGTGTCAATCTTCAGGGTTTTCAGTTTCTCGTTAACTGATTCTTCGAGTATACGTATCATCAAATTATTATTGTCAATCTCTGCTCGCATAGATGATGTAACTTGATACACTGTACCTTACCCTTTTTTGTATGATGCGCTGCACAAGTTCAAAATTGACTGCGTCGTATTGTTCTTTGGCCTCGCTAACGTTACAAAGTCTTTTTCCGTTTACGTCGTATTTGCCGTCAGATGTGATTTTAAATCCAAAAACCAGGCGGTCGACGGCTTGCTGTAGCGATTCGATCCAGGTGACGTCCAAACACGTAGATACTCATCGTAATATTGACGATAGAGTTATGAGTATGCTGCCTGAGAAGCTAGGTGTAGATGAAGACGATCAACTAGTTCGTTAGGTTTATCTCAGTAGACGTAGTCAGTCTTTATATTTTTTCTCGCCAGCATATACTGTGATAGGGAACTTCCACTAGTTGACGATCGTCTGCGAAATACGTTGATCATGTTTGCAACAAAGTTCTTGTACTTGATACCTCGGCTTTTACGAATAGGTTCAGTTGGGCTGTACCGCTTCTTGTGTGCATCTGTAGCAATCAATGTTTCCTTGTAATTGTTCAGATCATCAGTGTTTATAGATGAATCTTCGGGAGATTTTCTCAACAGCATTTCAAGCAGACCAACTGTTTTCAGATACTGTTTACCACAAACATTGATATAATGCGCCTCAAAACTAATAGGATCATCACCAATAATAAGGCTACCATCACTTAGCTTATGCACACCATAAACCATATCTAGATACTGCTTTCTATTTTGTTGTAGCATTCTGAGAAACTTATTTGTCAAATGCTCATAACTATTAGCCGACTCGGTTACAGCATCTTCAAGCATAGTTGTATCTTGATCTTCTTCTTCAGCATCAGCCGTCATGAAGGAAGGAAGCATTATCATCCTCCTCTTCCTCCATGTTGACGTATTAATGTCTCAATATGTAATGACGTGATTTCCATCACATAACTTGTATTTATAAAAAGGCAAAACAGTCAAACCCTTTTCTGTATCTTCCTCTCTTGAGATCACTGTCCTTGTCAATGACAACAAATCCATACTTGTTCGTATTGCAACATGCTGAACACAGGTCTAGAAATTGACAATAACTCATGTCAGTGTTGACGTGATCGTCATATACATGTCTGAAGTTCCTTTCATCCTGTTTGAAAAGTATTAACCGATTGACATTATCTCGCACTAAATGTTTAGGAATTCGAGCGTAAGTTTGACATGAGTAAAAACTGTCAACGTGAACGTGCTTACACATACAGAAAAAGGCTCTGATGTTATCCTGTTTCTGACAGGCCACATCATCAAATACAATTATAGAATTTGATTGAGCATCATTTGGTTCGATTACTTCTTCATGCTCACTGAAGGGAAAATATTCAACACCTTTCACATTATTCCATACACGTTCCAAGAATTTATACTTTAATTGTATTTAGAAAGGTTGTGACTGCAGCCAAGATGGCAATGAAACGAAGCTTAACGTTATAATAGTGCAATGGAGGCTATTATTCTAGGAAAAGGTTTACACCTAAAACCCTACAGAAAAGGATTAGGCCTTCATATGAAACCTCATCGAAAAGGACAAGGCCTTCATATTAAACGTCATCGAAAAGGACAAGCACTTCATCTGAGACCGGTACATTCAGCTCCGTATAGTTGATCAGGACAGAGACTTGGTGAATTTTCGAGGAGAGGTTATAGCAATACAATTACACGTCAAATCAACCTCATAATGGGTATTGTGTACAATCGCAAAGGAGCCTATATAAGAGCACCAACATGCTAAATGCAAGTCAGTTCTCAAGTAGTACGCAAGACGCTAACACGTCAGAACGTGCTCATTCTGACACAGCTTGGTCTGAAGATCAAACCTCATGGAAAAAGAAACTAAAATATCCATTCAGAATATTTATTATTTCCCTTCGTTGCAACAAAAACAATGGAATAAATACTGAAAATTCAAGCACTAGTGGGCTTTGATGAGTATATAGCTCACTATGACATTCATGCACATCAGCCTTATGCCTCATCAACATTTAGCAACAGCGATGAAATTCGAATTGCTATTCAGTATCAAGATTTGTTTATACTACCCAGCAAGAGTTCACTGCACGTGTATGAAAGGCTAGCAAGACCTGATGGAGTTACAGCTGTTACGGGTATAACACAAGTGAGCAATGCCATCTGCTATCTGTTTGATGAAATTCGCTATGAACTCAATGGTATTGCGATTGTTCGTTGCAACAATGTTAGTCTCACTAGTATCATGAAAAGCTACACCGCACTTACGCCTGGATAAATTAATCTTATGGAGAATGCAGGATGGCTCGACATCCCTGAAGGCACGAAACGTCTTACCAATGAGGAGGGATACTTTGATGTCAATGTTCCACTCTGTATGATCTTAGGATTAGCTGAAGACTATCAAAAGATTGTTGTGAATGCAATGCATGAACTTGTCCTGACAAGATCACGCAGTGACTTGAATGCTGTTGGTCAGGCACAACAATAGCCAGGAAACAAACAATTCAAGATCTCGATTCATAAAGTGGAGTGGATGATACCATATGTAATGGTGTCAGCTCGGGAAAAAGTACAGTTGCTGAACCTTATTGAAAAAGATTTTCTCTCAACCATGAGTTTTCGCTCACGGGAATCGTATGAATACTCCCTGCTTCCCACCACCTCAAGACATATATGAACTGTGAAAACGTCAACTCAGTTGGAAAAACCACGGTACATTATACTGGGTTTTCAGACATGCAGAAAGGATAAACTAACCAGATATGCTAATCGCTTTGTTCACTTCAATATAACCAATGTCAAGTTATTCCTCAATTCCCAGTACTATCCGTACGGTAATTTGAATTTGAACTTTAGTCATAATCAGTTTGCGCTACTTTATGAGATGTATATAAACTTTCAGACAGCACACTGCAGTAAAAAGCCTGAACCAATCTTGAAGAAAAGTGATTTCTAAGAATACGCTCCACTTTCTGTCATTGATTGCTCAAAACAAAATGAGTTTCTCAAACAGACCTCTGTGGACGTTCGTTTGGAATTTGAATCTGCAAACAATTTCCCTTCTGAAACTGCAGCCTACTGTCTAATTATACATGACCGTATGATTCAATACCAGACCCTCAGTGGTAGAGTGAAGAAGTTGATTTAAGATGACAGTGTGTGGGTAATATCGATAGTGGTGGGGTTAATATCGCTTTTGATGGTGGTGGGGATGAAAGGTATAAAAGAGCGATGATTTCAGCAACAGACTTCAG
Source organism: Belonocnema kinseyi (assembly GCF_010883055.1). Classification (NCBI taxonomy): domain Eukaryota; kingdom Metazoa; phylum Arthropoda; class Insecta; order Hymenoptera; family Cynipidae; genus Belonocnema; species Belonocnema kinseyi. The sequence goes on along the minus strand of NC_046665.1, from coordinate 571,358 downwards.
TTTTCATCGATATGGAGTTCATCGTGCACGTACAAGGCTTCAAAAAAACCGATCAACCAGTTCGTTTTCAAGGAGCTGGCCATCATTCCTCTTCAGGAAGACGTGCAACCTGTCGTCTACCTGTTTGAACCACCCAACTCTTGGGACTTGCTGCCTGCTAAATACAAGAGTGAAAGTTTATGGTTGACGCACAATTACCATGGTCATGATTGGACATCTGGTGACATACCCTATGAAGAAGTGAGGCTTATAATTCGAGATATACTAGGTAGCGCTCGTGGAGTCTACGTTAAAGGATTACAACAGAAAAAATGGTTTGATCAGCATCTACAAAATGTAAATAATCTGGAGGATCTGGCCTGTTCCTCACTGAAAAAAAAACTGTACAGCACAGTTTCAACGAGATGCAATCACCACCTGCAATGCTAGAATGCAAATTGTGGAGTTCGAAATGCTCTAACTCTCAAGACCTGGTTCTTGCATCCTGAGGGCCAGCCAACTATCAGGCATTACCCTGAAAGCGGAACCCTTGAAGATGACACAACTGATCGTTGGGTTGAATTCTAAATTCATATATCGCTTATTCTCAGAATTGAACACACACAGACGTCATCGTTGTGCTGCACTTTCAACGTTGTAGATCTATCTTGGCATAGCAATTTTTATTTATTCATCTTCTTTCTTATATTGCGAAGTTTGACTACAAAATGGATTTTTTTTCATTATTGTTTGTACAATCAAAATTGGAATTTTTAATTTTTCAGGAAGATCCAAAAAGTTGCTATGATCATCTTGTAGGGCTTTCAAAAAACAATGTTCTTCTTTTCTTAACTTTTTTCTATCTTGCGTTGTTTGCCTTAAAATTTTGATTGTCGATTGATTTATTCAATATTATAAATGCTATAATTCTGAGATTTGTCTTCTTTTTATCAAAAAAGGACAGATAGACAGAGATCATCGTAAAAATTTAAATTTTGGATTCAGGGGGTCTCGAAACGTAGAGATCCGTTGAAAAACTGTGGTGTCAGATTTCCGATGATTTTAGTACTTTCTCAATTATAAATGGTGAGAATGTAAAAAATAAGTGTGAAGTACGAGTTCATTTCTCAAAAAATGCAGCAAATCCCATTCCTCTCAATCGACTTAGTAAAATTTAAAGAAAGCATTTATTTAACCTATGTTTCATTATTAAAACTTTTTATAACTCATAAATTCGAAAAATATTCAAATTTATATGTATTTATATTTAAATAATTTTAACTCTTGAGGCAGAGTTGAATTGGTGAGAATTAAAATTTCAGAATTTACATTCCGTATGAAGGAATTGAAACAACTTATTACACATATTTTGTGAACTTATTAGAAGGAATTAAATAAAATCAAAATATGACCACTTCTAAAGAATAAACAATATCTCTGTGAGGTGCGTTACCGGTACAATTAGAAGGAATTAAATATATTGAAAACACGTTCTCTTTGGGAGAATAGAAAACTGTGTGGTGGTCGCTATGGAAATAGAAGTGAATAAGTTTAAGAGGTATCTTATTCTTATTGTGGCATTTTAGACAGATGAAAAAATCGCGCATTCAAAATAATAGAATAATCTTTACTTTTGCGCTGATATCTGAAAATATTAATTTTTCTCTATTCTACGCTTATGACCGGGTTGTATCCGACTTCATTGTAAGTCCTCGCGTTTACCTGGACTTTGGGCTAGGAGAGAGGAAAACTCCACAGAATGCATATAATCATCCTCGGCGCCATACCTCTCGCTCGACAATATTTAAAACGCAGAGAATACACAACCTGGTCGTACATCACAGACGGCCACTCATACAAATGCTAAGTTTTTTATACATTATATCTAATACATTAATATTAATATGGCCAATGCTAGAAAGCTATATAGCAAAACGAGTGCCTACATAATATAAATGCTCGACGTGCGAAAAGTAGACTGTTTTACACGAGGGCGGAGATTGCTGTACGAGCTAAAGGCGAATCGAACAGAAGTTGTCGAACACTCAAAGATCCGGCAATGACAATTAATGTAAACTTCGCGAGAGTTAAACTTCCTACTTTCTGTACTTGTTACACACGAATTGTTGGTAAGAAGTGCAGGGAATTTTTAAAGCAATAAAAATAAAAATGTCCGAAAATTTAAGGTATCTAAAAATTTCGGCAATTTTCATTAATTTATAGTGATTTATTAATAAACCATGTTAACTCATAGCGTCGGTTTGGACGAATTACAACGCAGATTTTCCTGTTTTTCGTAAATTCCTACAAAAAGCTTTCTGGGTTCATACATTTTGCTAATTTTGATTATAGAAAACTGTAGCTATTCATCAGTGTTTGTAGAAAGCTGTAACCTTCTGAATAAATTTCAGGTGAAAGTAACTCGTCCGAAATTCGCGATGGATCGAGCGTGATGTTTTCGAAACTTTTCCCGTCTGGCTTTCGGGTGAGCTCTGCGCGAATTATTTTTATTAGAGAAGACATCTATTCCTCACATCCAGCCTAAGTCGAGGTGAATATACGAGAACACAAGATAGTAGTACAAATTCATTATACATAGCTGTACAGAGTGTCGCAGGCTCAAGTGGTCGGGCTTATATGGCTGTATGAAAATAAGAAATAAAATTTTAAAATTCCTTTTCCAAAAATCGGTTAAAGTTTCAGTTTTTCAGTTAGAAAATATTAAAGTTGGACCAATCAGAAGCGCGGTATAAACAATCGGGCATGTGAGCGGAAGCCTGGTTAGTATAGTGACCGCAGTTCTTCCGTCGCTAACCCAACCTCGGCACTGGCTTCAATAACATTACGTTAGACTCTTGCTCACGAAAAGAAAATTTCGATTTATTTTTGTAAATTTTGGTACAGCCATATAAGTCCGGACAGTTGACTCTGGGGCACACTGTATTATTCATACGTGAAAACTTGGCTTGAAAACCTGCCCCTCTTTCTCCCTTTCCCTCTCCTCTTTTCCTCCTCCTCCTATCCCTTCTCTTCTTTTAGTCTCTCCTCCTCT
>NC_046665.1:548690-568227 GCF_010883055.1 Belonocnema kinseyi | reverse complement strand
CCCCTGTCCCTTCGACCCTATTTCTCTTCTTCTTCCCCCTCTCCCATTCCCATATATATGATTTTACGCGTGGCGATATCGACGGCCGTAATTTCGTGCTTTGCCCATGGAATTAACCCAAATGAGTAGAGTAGAACTACGACAGTAATAATGTTAGTCGCAGACACCTTGTTTAACGCCGACAGATTGTAAGGCCAAATCTTTCAAAGAAGACGCTTGTATCTGCTTCGGAAAGACTCCTTTGCTGCTGTTATGTCCTGAATGCGGCTCTGAGGCATGCCTGGGTATGTGTAGCTCTCTTTAGTGTTAAGATATTTAATAACACTTATGTCCATCAGCTCAGTGTCCCCGGGAAATTCGTCCTCACTTCTAGTGTTGCCGTTTGAGACGAGGAATGGCAAGGAAAAAGTCGAGGAACGCAAGGAAGGATAGCGCGAGGCCTAGCGTTTCGAGGCAAAGCAAGGCGGCCAAATTTTAAGGCTTTGAGAATTCAAGGCCTTGCCTTGGTCTTGGCTTAGGGGCTTGAGTTTCCTCTGGTAGGTGTGGATATTTTCCAACCACCTGGGATAGTGGAATAAATTAAAGCTCTCATAGGATGATTGTGGATGCGAGTAATTACACAAATCCCAATGTTGTAGTAATAGATAATTCTTTATTTAAATATTTAAGAAATAATTTCTAATAAAAAACTATAATTAGTAATAACTAAAACTAATTAACATTAATTTTTTTTAATTCTTTGAATTTTTTTAACTTAAAAAGAAATAATTTTAAAAAAAATTTTCCAAAATTTGTTTATAAATTTTTTTTTACGTAATTCTTTCTTAATAAATTTTTTTGTATAAAATTTGTGTTTCAACCTATTGTTTTCAACAACAATTTTTTTCAAACTTTTTAAAATAAAATTTGGTCAAGCAATGTAAGCAATGTAAGGTGAGATTTTTTTTAGAAGATCGACTTTTATTTTTTTCAGAAAAAATCGCCACCAATGCAAAAGTTATAGATACTTAAAGAAAAAATGTTGCGTTTTTGAAATACAAAGCACACAATTAAATTGCGCATAACTTCTTCAGAATTTTTTTTAATGAATCTGAAAAATATGTTGCGTCTAATTTCATATAAAAAAACTAATTTGAGTCCTGAGAATTCTGTGACAATATCGTTACTTCAAAAACTTAAAAAAAAATTGGTTGCGTATATTCGTCCAGCTTACAGAGAAGAAACCCCTGCTGAGAAGGGCCGGGAGGCTGGCGTCTCAAATTAAGGGATATTCGTTCAACACTGAGAAGGTTCAGGTAGAGTGGAGCCTCAGACTACGGTATTTTATTCAAGGTTGGTGTTTCCACATCTGTCAGTGCAAACTCAAGGCGCCAAGACAAGCCCAAAGCAAGGCCTCGCATTCCGAGGCCTCGGTATTTTCAAGGAAGACACAAGAAGATTAATTCAAGCCAGCATGTAAGGATTGTCCTGTCTTGCCTTGAAAACGCCGAGGCCTCGCTCGACAGCAACACTACTCACTTCAAATTAATCTTGGCACACTTGCCCAATACAAAGTTCACAACAATTACTACTTTGTACCTCTCGGCGATATTTAAAGCACTCTGAAGTGGCTTTGAACTTGTAACATAGATGTTTAGGTTATCCATCTAAAAAATTTTAATGACCTTATGCTCGCATTGATTATTGTTGCCGCAGAGGTACCCAGGAGAATTATTTAGTGCGAGAGATGGTGGCAGAAGTGTAATGCAAAAGAGTAGAGGGCTCATGGTGTCGCCCTAAAAGACGACCTGGTGACGATATTCGTTTCCACAAACTTTCAAGGGGCACCAATCTCTCTATACAATTCACTATGGGGGGGGGGGGGATATAACTTTTAAGCTTTCCAAAGAACAGATGATAAGTCTATAAGAGATTGAATCGAAAGCTTTCCAGGAGTCAATCCTTTCTTCGGTAGAAGTATAGTACATTATAATTTCAACCAATGCCGAATAGACGTCTCCAACTTTAAACATGAGATGAATATGTGGGTCAGATGTTGGTGTGCAGAAGTAAACTTCTATTAGAAGTTTTAAAAAGAATCTGTTCTTGCAGTGAACTTCTTCGTGCCCGTAAGTGCTTTCTTCACCTTTTAGGTAATGATCGATGGACATGCCTACTCAGTTTGACTGTGTGTGGTTAAAAAGTAGTATGCGCCAAATATTAAAATTTCCAAAATAAAGGTAAACGAATGTATTATTTGACGTACAAAACACGTTAGAAATTTAAATTGGCCATAAAACACGCCATAAAACACAATTTATTCACCTGGTCGGATACTCTAGTTCTGTATAGAGTTCTTAATAATGATATAAACATTGAATTAAGTTCCTAGTTATACGGACTAGAATAAAAAATAGTTTATTGAACGTCTTCGGTGTGATTTTATTAATAATATGTAAATTAACATGATTGAAAGAAAATTGTTATTGATAGTAAAATAAACTGTTTTATACAATTGGATATTAAATAATCAAAACTGTTCAAAGAAATGTTGACATATGTTAATAACTAACCTTAAATAAGAATTCTGCAGGGCGTTTACATTTTTTATAACAAGACGCCTCTATTTTATCCAATCATCTGTTGATATTGCAAGACAAAGCCAGCGACATATGTGCCCTTACTGTATCTTGACTTCTCATTGCAGTTTCAGAATTCACTTACTTGCTTTTAAATCTTATAATATTTTTATAAAAAAGAATTACATACCTAGGGATATTCTGGACAATATTTTCATAATATCAGTATACGGAAGAATAAACGTATGGGAGTCAATTCTTATATGTTGGCACTCGTACAGACCAAATTCATATTAAAAAATTCCCTAGTGTGCTTTCCGTTTTCCATAGTTTGGATAAATATAGGGAAATTGAAGGACTTGCTCATGTAATACTGACTTATATAGCTAAAGTGGGTGTTATATTCTTAAGTGTCGCGACGTTAGAGACTTAATTTGTACACAGAAATTATCTAGGGTGCCTTCTGTTTCCCCTAGCTTGGGCAGTTATAGGAAAATTGAAGGGCTTTCTCATATTATATAGATTTGTACGGTAAAAAAATAACAAAAATGCAATATCCTTTGCAGATTTGGGTGCTAAATCTCAATTTGAACCCAAAATTTTTCGGGTTTGTTCCATTTTCTCTCCAGATGTAAAATGTAGGGAAAAGCCTAGGGAATTTCTCGTCACACAGGCTCATCAAAGAAAAGTCTGCACGGGACAAGTCGTCACGGGACAAGTCCTTGCACTGAAGAATATAATATCGATGTGTTTATTTTCGTGTATTATGGTATCATCAAAATAACGTGCAAATTATCCTTAGGATTTCCCTTATTTTCTGCATCTAGGGGAAAATGAGACGTGTAATATCAAATCTGAAGCCAGATTTGGACACAGCGGCTCAACATCCATAAGGGTAGCCTAGTAACTTGTCTTGTGCAGACATATTTTTTGTATGACCTGTGTGACCAGAAAATCCTTAGGATTTTCCCTACTTTTTGCATCTAGGGGACCACTGAGAAATGTAGGACAAATTCTGAGTCCATATTCGGATTCAGCGGCTCAAAATCCATAAGGTTAGCCTAGTCACTTGTCTCGTGCAGGTAACTTTTTTTTGTGGGTCTGTGTTACTGTATATTCAGCAAAAAACTTAACTACCGGAATAACAGAATAGTTTTAAAATAAGAATAAAGGAAAAGATGTAATAAATATTTCGTGAAAAAAATTATTTTTTCTTATTCATTAGAGAAACTTTCAGAGTGACCTACAAATTATAATTAACATTTTGCAGACTACTCACAATCATTTTACACCTGTTTGTCTCTGTCTCTATACATTTTTTGGCATTGATTGATATATTTATTATATTGGAGTTTCTTTCTCTTTATTACCGATTTCCCAACATATTATTTTTGTCACTTGACATTATTTCATTATTAATATTATTTTTTATCACTACAATTAGACTTAAAAATTGCCATTGGACCCTTATCACTAGACGGCTTCTTTTCCTTAATTAAAGCCTCCAAAGTTGACATCAATTTTTCTTATCTCTGACAGCTACCAAGCCAAAAATAACTTTTTCTGACTTTTCGATGACTGAATATGGATCTGCCTAATTTTTCACTCCTCCTTGAAAGATGGAAATTTTTTCAAAACCAAGGGTCTGTGTGCACAACTATAACTTAAAAAATTTTCCGGCATATTTGGAGAAACGACCGCTTTTCCCGATTTTGCTTTAATTCTATTTTGCTTTTTATTTTGGGCGAGCTATGAAATACAACGACACAGTATGTAAGTATACAATACATGTATGCATTTATGCATGCCATATGGATATATTTCTTTTGTAGGTTAGGTTGAAATCTATTTACTCATAGTGTTTGTGAAACCTACCCGAAACAATGCCCAGTAACAGACCTCCCCTTGGCCGTCTTAAACAATGCTATCCTGGAACCGTTTTTGTATTCGGGATAGGTTGCATTTTCGCGGCATGCTACTAGTTTCATTATTATTTTCTCTTCTGTCTACTTTCTTTGAGGTGTACTAACTTGGGCAATCACATCCTCTTCTGCATTTTCTTAAGAGACTCTTAAACGCCATACATATTGCTGTGCATAGAAGGTGGTCCCTCTGGGATCTATCTGGAAGTTGTTCACACAGATATCACTTCGACTTTTTTCTGCCATTTGCAATTTTTTTCGTATTTGCTTTGTATCCTCTACAGTTATCCTTCCTCTCGTTACCTTCGTTATTCGCTGTCACGGCGCGCCCATAACTATGGCAGCAAGAACACCGCGTAGTATCCAGTTTTTAGCGCATCCTACAGAACAGCCACCCAATTCTAATGTGAGCCTCCTGAAATAGCTTTACAACTTAAGCCTCGTTTATCACTACGTATTCCTTCAGATTTCCCTTAAATCTCGTCTTGGTCATTCATTACTTCAGCATCATTTTTTTCAAGAACTTTTGTATCACGGCTTTGTACTTCTTCTATTTTCGTGGTTGAATGGATGTCAAGTATCTCGAGTTGCATACTGGGGATTGTCTCGCCTCTCGCATCTTGCTATTGGAATCCATGATGGTGGGACCTAGTTTTGCCGCCCCTTCAGGAGCTGCAGGTATTTCGACTAGGACCTCTCCATTTCTTGTCTTCCCGATTCTTTTGACTTTGACGTCAAGTTCGTTAAAGTTGGCGCTACACTTAATTTTCTTTAACATCATTTTAGCTCTTTTTGTTTGATTATAAGAGCTTCGGGGTGTACGATTCTCTTCTGGTTTCTCCTTTTGGCTCTCTTCTTTGCCACATATTTTTGTCTCTTCTTTTGGATCATACTTTTGGCTAGGGTCTAACCAGCATTGAGATCGTCAAAAGATATGTGGACATGCCCTCAGTTATTGATTAGGACTGGGGAGGGGGGGAGGTTCCTCTGAAAATATCATAGATGTAAAAAAGGTTTCATTTTTTCAACGAAAGACACTATATTGTTATTAACCTCTTCGACGTACTCTGGTTTGAATCTGCACCAACAAAATTTGCAAGTTGCTCGCATTTTCCGCTTTCACTTTTCCGAGGTATACCCACCCTAAGAAAAATATGCGGTACCTCTCTAGCATCTATTGTTGTTAAGTCCGTGTTCATTTCTGGCTTGGTTGCTGAAGTAACAGGTACTAAACTTCGAGTGATTGCATATTTGCACAAGTGTACCTTGTGTGTGTGCATCATCGCTGCTGCCTCCAAAATATAAAAATAGTGAATTTTGCTGTTAGGTTTATAATCTCCAAAGTATGAAATATGTGGCAGCATCTCTGTCGGATTCTGAAGAGGAGCATTTTTCCGAGGACAGTGACTGTGGAAGTTTATTTGGAGTATCTGATAATCAACGTTAGTTGATAAATGAATAAATAATTTTATGATTTTTTTATACAGCATATTTTTTCCGGCTTTACATAAAATTCAACGGCATACCGTGTATTTAACACAAAAACTGCCGTTCAAAAGTTTTCATACGCCTATTATTCATGATTCATTAAGTTCCTTTAATTTCGATTATGCCAGAGCTAAAAAAACTCTATTTGTCTATTTTGTAAGTAGTTATTGTAAAGATAGTATAAATTTCCATTTTTAGGGAATGTTCAAAAACTTTCGAACTAATCAACATTTTTTCAATGTTCTTGGGCTCATTTTGTAGCTATTTTTCCACCGTGTCACAACAGCTTATAAGCATGAATTTCAACAACTTTCTCATCAAATTGTAAAAACTGGAAGTTGCAACAAAAAAGTTGGAAAAACTGCAATATTCCTTGTGGTAAGAAAAATATTTTTGTAAAATATATGAAACATATAATCACAAAGTTTTTAAAAAAAGTCCCTCAAAAAATACGATTTTTCAAAAGGAAAAATCATTTTTTCAAAAACATACCTGGCTTAAAACGATTTTTTAGTAAGAAATTTTTTTTAAATTTCAATTGCAGCATTGTATTCTACGGAAAGTTTCACATTAAAAACATATGCATTTCGATAAGTTTTGAACGTTTGTTAATATGTAAATCAGCTGCTGAAATTGCAAAATCCCAATTTGCACCTGTGTACGGTGCATGGGTGCTGAAATAAAGTGTACGGTGAGAGGGTTAATTATTATTACTACTATATTATTAATGATAATAATGCTGATGGCACTAAATAGGTATTGATTCTCGATTCGTCGAAATCTTAGTGACTGTCCGTGATTCTCGTTTAATTGGGTTTTCAAAACGCTTAATTACTGTCAATCGGGAAGTTTGATGCTGATAATGGATGTAACTGTCGATTTTTTGTGGACAGATGAGATGAAAAAATGGTCTGGAAAAAATTAGGGAATTTTTCAAATAAAGTTTTACGGTTACACTGATATAATATTCTTGTTAGTCGTTTATTTGCGTTTTAATGTTATTTCAACGTCTTTTTTTGCATATGCTTCCGCGTTAAGACTACCTACTTAAGACAAGTGTTTCGTTGATAATTCGCCTTTTTATGTTGAAAAGTCAACTGGCATCTTTTTGAATGAAAATTTTTGACTGAGGATTTAACTATTTTGTGATTATTACTAATTTATGATACTTTGTTCAAACTTATTCTTATTAATTTTAAAATTCAACTGCATCGGTAAAATTTTAACTACTTTATCGAAAATTGATTTCTTTTAAACGAAGGTTTATCTTATTGTTGACATTAAACAATTTTGTTAAAAAATAGTTCTTACGCTAAAAACTCATATTTTCTAGATGAAAATTCGACTTTTGTACACAAAATTCGTCTTTTGTCTTTGAGGTTTAACAATTTAGATACATTTTTTTTCTTCCATGACCGAAAAATCTTTATTTGTTGCAAATCCGTCTATTAGAGTAACATTTCATTGTGTATAGGATTTCATCTTTTTTGCTTAAAATATCCACTATTACACTTTTTGTTGGAAATGTAATTTTTTTAGGTTCAAAATTCAATGATTTTGATGAATATTCAATCACTTTGTGGAAAATGGCCTAGCCGAATTTTGGTATGAAACTGGCCCTCTGACAAAATGCGATATAATGCTAATATATTAATAAATATTCGATATTAATATTAAGTTACTCAAAGGCACTTAGTTCAAGATTGTTTTTCGCAATTTTTAGCTGGATTAATCATTGCAAAAATTTGAGAAAATTCACAATACCGACTAAGCTTCTGTTCTATGCTTAGATGCTTCAACGATGAGGTGAGGGATTGCCCATCCTACGTATTTAATTTTGACCTATTTTTTTGCAGTGTCCTCTCTGCCCCTAAGCTTTTGCGAACAAAGATAGAGCGCTCCCAACGCTCCTAGCCAGTTTACGAACTAAAATAGACGATATACGCCCTTTTCTCTTCGTTCTCTGCCTATCTGGCATGGAAAACCATGTAAGTAGCAATGCTAAGCCTAACATACCCTCCAAATTCGTGAGAAGAAAGGTCAAATCCGACCATGACTTCAACGCCAGAACACCTTCAGTAGGGTTATTATAATAATCTTATTACTTTTTTCTTTTTCAAACTAGTTCTCGCGTAATCCCACGGTTTTGATCATAACCACGGACTAAGTCAAGTTACTGATGCGATAAGGACGTTATAAGTTAATGTAATACGATGTTTGAAATCTTTCGCGATGATGTTGTAGGTAAAAACTTAGCATTATGGTGTAGTTTGGAGTTCGTCGTTTTCCGCTGTTATAAACGCTTTTATTTTGGAACATGATTAATGATAATTTTTTACTTAGTTTATAATTAAAAAAAAGAAATCTACCTTGTTTAAAACCCACAAACCATAATAGAAAAAGACAAAATTCATTTTAAAAAAACGCTGCACGGTTTTAAAAATTCCATAACAAAATTAACCTATCATCATGAGCATAGAAAATTTTGCAACAAAGATTTTAGTAATGGTATTTTTTAATATTTGCACTAAAGGAATATACAAAAACCTTGTTAGGTTCGGAAGTTATAAATTTGCAACATTTTTTTCTCGAGCTTTTTTACTCTGTTTTTCATGCATGATTACATTTTTTTATTTTTACATTCTCATCCTAATAAGAACGTATTGGTTTCATGTAAAATTTAACTTAGTCAGTTTTTATCAAATCTTTACGTTACGAAGTCAGTTTTGATGAAATATTTACGTTACGATGCCCCCTAAATGAAAAAAAACGATTGCATGTCTGCCTGACTATCTGTAGACTTTAGGCGTGATAGCATTCAATAAAACAATCAGATTGGATTGACCTTTGGCACACTTTTTTAAGGCCTAAAGAAAAAGGACTAGTTCGTTAGCCAAAAATGTTTTCACAACAATTCAAAAAGTTAGATGATTTTAAAAACATTTCCAGGCCATTTGTTTCAAGATTTCAATACTTTATGTTCGGCTTTTCGTAGTACTCAGCAAGCCCAACAATTTATCAGTCTGTCAAAAGGAAAAGAAGGTTTCTTTTGAAAGTCTCACAAGATTATCATAACGACTTTTTGTATTTTCTTTAATAATCGACAGTTGAAATTATTATTGCACAAAAAAAATCCATTCATCGGTAAAACTTCTTTTTCAATCACTTTTTTATTTGACGCGTAGTTTTTGTTTACATAGTATCCTTCATCTCAGGCATCAGCACTCCACGAATATCACTGTTGCTTCTACTTTGTAACTGTGGCACCATGAAATTATTTACTAACTGGCCTATATTACCGATCGCAAAGCGCGACATCGAATAGGTGCGTGCCCTAGGCGCGCTCAAACTTGCAAGCGAAGTGATCCAAGCGCGCAACGCGTGATGAGAATGTGACCAGGCAGCAGGACAATTTTTTGTTATAATTAAAATTTGAAATATTGACAAAAGCACATGCATCTGTAGCTTACACTATTGAACTGAATTGTAACAAAATTTTAGAACCATTCTGTTGAATAAAATTTTTATTTATCTACATTTTACATCTACATCTACATTTTACATAAAATGTTGATTCATCAATTATTTTGCGATAGATTCTACATTTTGTACGCTGTATGCACAAAAAACAATTTCTTAGTAATTAGCCACCCCTACGTAATTCTAAAATATATATAGATTTTTTATTTTATCAGTAAAACTATCTCTTTTTTATATAATAATTATTTTGCCAAGTTGTAAGCTTTTTCCCTCCCAATGCACTTTTTCAATTCAATAAATTAAAAAATTTAGATATTCAGAATTATGCACTAGACAAACTTTGATTTCATTGAAATTCTTTGCATCGATTTTGGGTTTTTAAATTTTTAAATGTAAAAAGTTTGGCTTACCAGAATTTAAAAAAATTCGAAATTAATTAATTTTTACAAAACTCTACATACTCACTTTCATTATGACAGCCTTGATATTATCGATCGAAATTTATCGTAAAATTTTCATGAGAATATATATGTGTTGGACATTAAGCTATTTACAAGCTACACCCCTGTGTGTTGTATGCTGCCATCTCCGTATGGTGTTTTTACTTCTTTTTTCTGCGATGTGAGATTCGTTGGTCTCTCGTCCAAGGAACTGAAAATGCTGCTTCGATAGCTGGAGCACACGCATGGAACATCGCGAACAGGAAAGCACACTCGGACTTGGTACTAGCTATCCAACCATCTGAATTAGTGAGACCGCGAATTCTGTGTGGGTGAAGCTGCACACTATCTACCATTCTAAAGGGCCCGCTCGAAAAGCAGCTCTTTTAAAGAATCTGAGATTGCACAAGATGGCGGAAGGCCCAGGATGTTCGTGACCACATTCGAGAATTCTTCGACGTAGTTGATAAGCTTCAGGTGATGGAGGTGGTAATTAACCAAGACCAGCTCACCATCATGCTATTGTATAGTCTTCCGTACAGCTTTGAGAATTTTTGATGTGCAATCGAGACGCGAGATATCCTGCCCATTGCTGAAGATCTGAAAATAAATATCGAAGAAAGCGATGCCAGAAATTCGAAACAGCTAGAAAACTCGGAAGCCATGTTGGCAAGTGGCGCCGGTGGGGGTCACTATCAGAAGAATTATGGAAAGGGGAAGAAACCTCGAAAAGGACAACAGACAGAAAAAACTTTTCCATTCAAATGTCACAAGTGTAAGCAGGTTGGACATAAATCTGTGGATTGTAACATGAAAGTTAACAAATCGTCGGAAAAGTCCGCTAAAATAGAGGAAATGGGGTTTCTCATAACTATGAGCCAGGAGTCTGCGTTGAAAACTGAAGGTACCCCGTAAGGAACAAAATGGTGTCTCGACAGTGGCTGCACCTCGCATATGTGCAATGATAAAAAAAAGTTTATTCACAGTGAAAAATGCGAAAGTGAGAAGCTAAGTTTAGAAAGTAGTGCAACCACTAACATTGAATCCAGAGGAACAGTTAAACTATTGGTTACTGACTGTAATCATGTGAAATCCCAGAACTTGGATAATACTTTGCACGTGCCTGATTTAAGAACAGGAAACGTCCGAAGTCGCGAGTATTGTGCCTGAGAGTGATAACCCTACAAAGTTGAGATTGTGGCACCGACGGTTAGGGCATCTCAACGAGAAGGATGTGAAGTGCCTAATGAAAATGCAGGGCATAAAGTGTTGCGAAAACGAGAAACTCGGAATGTGTGAAGCCTGTGTAGTGGGAAAGTTAGCGCAAAGGCCCTTTCCGAAAAGCTCGTCACGAAAAACGGGGCTACTTAAGTTAATGCATACGGATCTGTGCGAACCGATGCGTACGCAATCTCTAAGTGGGGCGAAATACTTCGTGACGTTCGTCGATGACGCATCACGTTTGTGCGTAGTCAAGTTCTTCAAGTCAAAGAGTGAGCTGAAGGAAGCATTCCAGAACTATCAAAGAATGGCAAACAAACAGACAGGAAGCCAAATAAAGTGTGTGCAATCCGATAATGGCAAAGATTATCGCAATCGCGATTTAGACAAATACCTCGAGAATTATGGTATTGTGAGAAGATTTACAATACCTCATACTCCACAACAAAACGGTGTGACAGAACGGAAGAACCGTACGCTGGTGGAAATGGCCAGGTGTCTCTTGATCTCCTCAAACCTGCCAACATCGTTTTGGGCTGAAGCGGTGTCGACTGCAAACCACTTGAGAAATAAATGCCCTTCTAGAAGTCCAAATGGAGGAATACCTTTTGAAAAATGTACTGGAGTAAGTCCTAATCTGTCGTATCTAAAAAGTTTTGGATGTAAAGGATTCTCCCTGGATAAAACACCTGGAAAAGAAAAATTTCATGTCCGTGCACGTAAGTGTATATTTCTAGGATACTCTGAAGAGTCTAAAGGTTGCAGGGTCTGGCTCACTAATGATAAGAAGATCCAAATTACGAGAGATGTTGAGTTGATGAACGATTTTCTACCGAAGAAGAAATTTGAGGATTTCATTTCTGAAAGTGTTTTGGAGAAAAAAGACTGCATCCAAAGTTGCGAGTACAAGAACTGGGTAGGTTTGGAGTTGAAAAGCAGTGCCCTAAATGAAATTCATCGTGAAGTGGACCAGGATTCTGAAAACGAAGAAGATTTACATGGATTCGAGAATATACACGAGGCTGCTGTGAATGAAAATGCCAAAAGGATTATGCGATACCTTCGAGGAATTTCGAAACTAGGATTGAAATACATCAAGGTTTTAAATAAACTAGAATGATTTGTCGTTTCCGAGTGGGCAGGTTGTCCAGAAGAGCGAATATCATACACCGGACTCGTTTTTTTCTCGCACATGGTGCTGTCAGCTGGGAAGCTAAAAAGCAACGCACTGTAGCGTTATCCAGTATAGAGGCCGAGTACATGGGACTGACGGAAGCTGCAAAGGAGGTGGCACATCTACAAAGGTTCCTGAAAGAAATCGGATTGGGAAAACAGACTGTTATTCCGATCTATAACGAGAATCAAAATGCTCAAAAGCTTGCGAAGAACCCAGTCTTCCATTCTAGAAGCAAACATATTGACATCCGACACCACTTCGTGAGAGAGGCATTGCGGCAAGTTTGGATCAGCTTATACTACATCCCATCAACGCAAATGATGGCAGATATATTCACCAAAGGTCTGGCAAGACCGAAACAACAAAAATACTTGGCTCAATTCGGAATGAGTCATTTGTGAAGAAAAAGGTCATTTTGTGAGAAAGTGAAGTTTTTGATTAAAGGTAAATTCAGTGGAATGATTAAAGTTTAGGTTACGCTTGAGGGGAAGTGTTGGACATTAAACTATTTACAAGCTACACCCCTGTGTGTTGTAAGCTGCTATCTACGTATGGTGTTTTTGCTTCTTTTGTCTGCGATGTGAGATTCGTTAGTCTCTCGAAGATCATCGAGTCGTCAGGTTGTTAATTGCCTGCTCCAATAAAGCGTCATTTATAGTAATCGGGTTATATTCCTTTGATCGCAATTCACCTTGAAGTTCCCACAGTATGCTTAAAAACACATGAATAAATGAGAATTTGTCTTTAGTATTTACTTTGAAAACGTCAGAGACCGATCGAAATGTTTAAACTTCTCGTATCGGAATGCAGCACTACACATGATTATCATATTTTTAATTTTATTAATACAGTTTGAGTTATTTTCAGCTCAATAACTGTTTTTTTTTATTTCGCGTGAGCCAGAAAAGTTGCATACTATGCTTATCTAAGTGCCTGTGCTCAAACTCAAGTTAAAGTACAAAAAATGTTAAAAATGTTAACAAATTTAATTATCCTTGTGATTTTCAAGGAAATAATTTTATTTTGGTCCAAATTAATGGAAAAAATTGTTCATTATGATGATATAAGTGCCTATGCAGTATAGACCAAGTCGAAAATTATCTTGTGCTTGGTACTTTAACTTAATTGTGCTATCCTAAGATCGGTTTTGATAAGGTCGATACGGCATAGGCAGTTATATTAACATAGTTTTTTTATTAGAATCTAGATCTTATTAAATTACACACTTTTCTTTAGAATATTTATTTGTCTTTTAATTATGAATTTTAAAGCAAAATTAATTTTTACAATTATAAATAAGAGTACCTTGTAGTTTTTTCATTTACTAAGAGAGATGGTAATTTTTAATACACTGGAATCTCGGTTTAATCGCTCTTGGTTTAGTCGGCGCACAGTGAGTCAAAAATTGGCGTTTTAGACAAAAATCCACCGACTCATCCCATTCACATCGAATTGAATGAAACTTCTTTGCTACAACTAAAAGAGCGAAACAGTTTCAAATTGAAAATAATCGCCAAAGTCAACTTTTCAAAACCCCAGTTGATATAAATATCTCCATGGTAATATTTCACAACCCCAAGGAACTACCGCTATCATATTTATGAAACTAAGTCACACCTTTCATCAACTGAAACCATCGAAAAATTTTCAAATAAAAAGTAATCAGTACGTAGAGCTCTCCAAGTGTCTAGCTGATATATCGACTATAGTGTAATATTCTGAAAACCCTGGGAACTACCCCCATAATATTTAACGAACCACGTCTCAGCTTCCTTTAACTGAACCCGCCGAAAAATTTCAAATAAATTCAAATAATTTCAAATAACAATGATGGCCACAGACGACTTTTCAAGACTCTAGTTAATATATCTATCTTCACAGTAATATTTAACGCTACCTAGGAACTACCTTTATCATATTTAGCGAACTAAGTCTCACCTTTCATCAGTTGAAACTTACAAAGAAAAATTTAAAAAAAAATAATCACTTCACATAACTTTCCAAGTCTCTAGCTGATATATCTACCCTCCCAGTAATATCCCGCAACCCCTAGAAACTATCCCATCACATTTAATGAATCAAGTCTCACCCTTTATCAACTAAAACCATAAAAAAATGCCATTTTCAGGCCAATCAAAATAATCCGAGTTACTTAACACTGAATCGTTGACTTAAAGCGGCCATTTTGGATCCGCTATTTTCAATTTCACTAAGAGTCAAATGGCCCTTTAAAGCACCTATGCAATCGTAGAATTGAGACCTAAAAGGAGTATTTTACATCAAAGCTTTCATAACTTTTTAAAGAGAAGTACATGTTTTGTTTCTGTTTTCCATGACTCATAGATTTCCGGGCCTATTACTTCATGTATTTCGAACACATGGCATCCTAAGCAAATTCTGTGATCAAATTCAGTTTGAACACAAAAAGCACATGGAAAACCACTACTACATCATGAATAAAAATGATTGAAAGCAAAAGATCGTCTAAAATAATTCTGAATTAGGTCATTTGTTCAAAAAATAATATTGTATGCAGTTAATCAAGGGTAGATTAAACAATAATGAAGGTACATTTAGATAAAAAATATTAAAAAAGAAGAAACTGGTTATTTCTTATCGAGGTATCTTATAAAATCGATATGTGAAAAAACTGTCTTGTCGCAAAACACACATTATTGAACAATAAACAATTTTGAACATTATAAATTAAACAGCCATTTTTCGATAGTTAGATCTACTCAGGAATCAATGGAAGTAAATGAAAAAAAAAACTCATCGGCATTGATTCGCAAATAATCTATTTATCGCATTAAGTCCACCTTGGAAATACTGTGGGCGCGGCGCCTGTCATGCTTAACATGAATTATGGTCCCTAAGGCGGACTCATGGAGTGCCGTACTTTCGGTTAAATCGCCCTCGATTTAACTGGTGCCTGTCGAGTTAAGCACGGCTCCCCAATTGATACACGACTTTCTACCTACGATTAAGATTTCATGACAATTGCACCTGTTAAGTTCGGTAACGCATATGGCGAAACTGGCCATTTTTCATTTGATCGCCATTAGAATCAGTTGTCGCAGAGTTTAGTTTATGGTTTAACACTGGCTAGCTAACGTAATGGAATTTTCCTTAGTATATTTGAAAATGCAACAGTTATTTTGTAGAAAATTCGTCTGGTGACAATTGAACTATTGAATTGTGCAAAAAACTTGACTGTTGAAAATTTCATTGTTGAAATTTGTATAAAACTCGGCTGTTGTTAATTTGACTGTAGAATTTTGTAGCAAATTTGTCTTTGGGAAATTTAAATGTTAAATTTTAAATTAAAAAGATTAACTTTCTTCAAAAAGGGCGCCTAATAATAATTCAATTACCAACCAAAGAAATGAATTCTCAGCTAAAATGATCAATCGTCAAGAAAAGATATGCCCGCTTCTGCGGGATTATTCTCATTGCGCGCGGCGCTTTCCACCAAGTTTCAGCGCGCCTACGGCGCGCGTGTACGCTTTTACGTTTAAAGGCCATGTATTAGTCAACTTTGCTTTTCTCCTACAATTCTGAATTATTTGATTTCATATTTGGACTACTGAATTTTAACCACAGAATCAAACAGAGAGCTTTTTTCGCAAAATTGCCTGGTTCTTGTTTTATTCCAATTTATTGAAAATTGATGCATTTTATGCGGGGAAGTAGCTAACCGCTACCTTGAAAGTACTCATGGTAAACGGAGTATTGGGGCCTGTGTCTCGATATGAAAGGGTAGGTGGTCTAGAGTGTTATTTTTTCGACGATACTTTAAACATCGTAAAACTCGGATCGATCCCAGGGTTGAAATTGAGTGCCTGTCATGCCTCACTCAACTTTGCTATTGTTAGAGATCAATCGGCCTAAAGAAATTAAAAACAATTAAATATTAAGGAATTTAATTTTAATATCCCGCAATCGGTTCATTACATAACGACGAGACGATTAAAAAAAGATAGAAGAAAATCGGTTCTTCTGTTCAATTTCTGGATATCTATCTATTGTATACAAATAATTACTAGTGGAAAATTTGAATATTTCCCATTCAATTTTAAATAATCTTCAATTGTTTAAAGAAATGTAGATTATTTAAACAATTATTTAAACCCAAAAAATGTAAAAAATATTCGTATTTTATGATTGAAATGTAATTCTTTATCATCGTTTAGAGTAGTAATTTTTTCTAAAAACAGTATGTAATTATTTAAATAAGTATTAATTGTTTGTTTTAAAAATATCATCGCTTCATCGCGATGGATGTATGTATGAGCACGCCCCTACTCGCTATCTGATTCGTGGGCCTTTTTCACGGAGCGCGACTCTCATTGGGCGGGCGCTGCGTCGTTTGGGCTTTTTGTCACGGATCCCTTTTTGTTAATCTTGCTGTTTTCTGTTTGTTGTTGGCGTTATTGTTTTGTTAATGTAAACCATACATACTTATTTTGACGGATATTAAAAAAAATATCAATAATTAATTGCCATACTTTTCCGATTCAACAATTTCCAATTCTGGGCGCAGCATCTTTTTTCAGTGTCTTTTTGTCGTACAATTGGAGAAAAGGCAGAAAGGTATATACAGAAATTGAACGCATAAACCGATGTTCTTCTATCTTTTTTTAATCGTCTCGTCGTTATGTAATGAACAAAATGCGGGATATTAAAATTAAATTCCTTAATATTAAATCGTTTTTAATTTCTTCAAACCGGCTGTAATATCTAACAATAGAAAAGTTGAGTAAGGCATGACAGGCACTTAATCTCAATCCTGGGCTCGATCCAAGTTTTACGATATTAAAAGTATTTTCTGTTTGCTGTTGACGTTATTGTTTTGTTGGTGTAAACCATCTATACTTATTTTGACGGATATTTAGAAAAAACAATAATTAATTGTATAAACAATAACATTAAGCTTTTAGTAGAATTTACTGGTCCTCGAAATCATTGAATAATATGTTTAAATCTGAATATACTATTTCCAAAGTATTTTTCGAAAAAAGATTATTTAAACAAATTATATTTGTTTAAAGAATTAAAAAGCGGTTCAGCTTTTCTTTCTAAACACTATACAATCATGTAATGTACTATTTCCGTATCGACAAAAACTGATTGAGCCAATGAAGATTATTTAAACAAATAGAAATTCACTAAACATTAAAAAAAAATGTATCAGCGTTATGTAATTAGTCAACAAAACGTAGCATAGGACACCAATTTAGAAAAAGTGGAAATCTCTGAGTCAATTTTTAGAAATTTGGAAAATAGACAATTATTAATTGTTTAAATGATTACATAATGTTTTAAGAAAAATGCACTACTCCAAGCAATGACAAAATTTTACATTTCAATCAGAAAATACGATTATTTTTTACACTTTTTGTGATTAATCAATTGTTTAAATAATTGAAATTTCTTTAAAGAATTGAACTTTTTTTTAAACTAATAGGAAATATTCAAATTGTCCATTAGTAATTATTTGAATGAAAAAGATGACGGAAATTGCTCTAAAGTTTCAATAATGAACGTAAAAATGTAATTTTTCCTTTTTGGGTCATATTTGGGGCGCTGCGGGGGCAAGGGTTGTAATTAAAATTTATTAGTATGGATTTATTTCGTAGAAACTCCATCTTGTAAATCGATTGGAAATATATTTATAATTTTTGTAAAATTTTAACATAGGGTTACGTCTCAGATGAGATCCACTTACCTTGCTATAAAATAATTATATCCAAGCTTACGCTACTTCCTCTTTTTTTAATTCTAAATTTGTATAAAAATAGAAAACATGGATTGAGGAACAAGCAAAAACGAAAGGTTGAGAGAATCGAGTTATTGATCTGAAAATGGTTAAGATATAAAATTACAATTTATTAATATCAAGTTTACATGAGCGATATGTGTCAGTTTTGTTTATATTTAATTGGATATATGCAGCGTGGAACAGCCCGAATATTCTGAGAAACTTCGTCTTAGTGTCCACCCTTTAAAAAAAGGAAAAGACTTTAGTTACGAGTTTTTAAAAATAATATTGAGAAATAAATAAAGGATAGCAATAGTATTTGTGGAAACTTACCAAAGATTTTAATTTATTGCCTCTTGGAATAAGGCACTTTGTAGAAATCCGAGGATCCTGGTCAGAGACTCGGTTCGTAGAGTTGGTCGATCTCCCTTCCTTTGCTATTGTATAATGGCACAATAGGTTTGTGGTGCGTTTTCTCAGGAGGACTTTCTTGCTTCTTAAAGGGGCGCACAGAGTTTATGTTGAAACTGATGTTAAAAGGCATTTTTACCAGGTAATTGATATTTCACCGATTTCACTTGATTCTAAAAGTTGTTTTAAAAGTTCCGGAGAGTTGTTGGGCAGCAATTCGATAGTAGAAAGAAACGTGTTTTAAAAAGTTCCGGCGAGTTCTTGGGCAGCGATTCGATGATAGGAATAAACGTGTTTTAAAAGTTGAGGAGAGTTCTTGGGCAGCGATTTGATGGTAAAAATAAGCTTGTTTCAAAAATTCCGGAGAGTTCTTGGGCAGCGATTCGATGATAGAAATAAACTTTTCTTCACCCTTCAAGACGTGGATATATATTGACAGAAATCTGATCAGGGGAGGAAAAGTAGTCCCTTGGTGGACCATTTTCTGACATTAGGTTATGACATGATGACACATATCTTGGAACACTGCGTAGGTGGGAGGCCACGCGCCGGTCTTTGCAATGCATTCTCTTGAGAGGTAGTCGAAGACCACATATCATTATGACGTTTATGGCCTTTTCACCAATTGAGCCATAGTAGATGGGCCTCGCGTGTTCCTTCGTAGGGCTTACTTCCTTTTTATTGGTTATGACGTCAGTGACCGCGCATTCACAAGATGCACATTTGTATTACTTGATATTTCTTAGAATTTGACATGGAATTTATAACATGATTCAGAATATAAATAGTACATGTTTATTACAATAATAATTGATAATGATTGATCATGGTGATTTATAATAAAAGATAATAAAATATCAATTTATGAATAACTCAGTCTTCGGATATATGATATAAAGTGGTTTATGTATCTATGGTCGGTATGGTAGGGTGTTTCGGATAACTCTTTACTAATAGATAAGTGTTTCTCAGAGAATATATTTGAAGAATACTTTCATGGTAACGATAATTCATAGGTTTTGAGTATTTTATATAATTGATATTGACAATTTATTATTATAAATAAATATTATGTATAT
>NC_046665.1:547443-548590 GCF_010883055.1 Belonocnema kinseyi | reverse complement strand
ATCACCCATTGACGGTTTCAACAACAGATCAGCATTTTGTTACAAGACAAGACTGGTTTACCTCATAAACACTTAAACGAAGACCACTTTCAGGTAGATGAGGCATTTTTAGGTCGTATTCATATTCTAATAGAGAGGCAACACGATCTCTGAATCCTCGATTTAAGAGAAAAAAAATCACCTTCCATGAGGAAAGAACGGAGGCTAGATTCATTTTCATATAGCTTAAGAATTATTCTTGCATAAGATGTTTTGGCTAGAGAAGGACCAAATATATCTAAAAAATATCCATCGACTGCAAGAGCAACAAGAAATTTTATCAGAGGGCAATCTTTGTGCATGCTAAAGGATCTTCGCTGAAATATATAGTTAGAACTATTTTGAATGTAAACATAAGTTCCATCCTAAATGGCAATTAACTTATCATTACGTCCATTTAGAAATAGTTTACAACCAACTTTTGTATTATGACTCTTCAGTTCCTCTCGATCTACTCGAGATAACCCTAGGTAGAAAGAAACAAATTGTTTTAGTAGAGAGTTGCTCGCTTTAATCATTAATCGCTCTGTTGATGAACCAGGTATATTAAAGAGTGAGGAAAACCTCACGTAAGTTTCGCCCGTGTGAAGTTTTGGTGAATAAAGTGCTGGTGCAGTACTTAGATGTTTTTGTCCCGCTTCAGCGAGAGAAGGTAGTAAAGACATAACATTTTTAAATTGGTCTTTGGTAAGACAAATCCATTAAATTAAACTTATGTTTACATTCAAAATAGTTATAACTATATATTTCAGCGAAGATCCTTTAGCATGCACAAATATTGCCCTCTGATAAAATTTCTTGTTGCTCTTGCAGTCGATGGATATTTTTTAGATATATTTGGTCCTTTTCTAGCCAACACATCTTATGCAAGAATAATTCTTAAGCTATATGAAAATGAATCTGGCCTCCGTTCTTTCTTCATGGAAGGTGATTTTTTCTCTCTTAGATCGAGGATTCAGAGATCGTGTTGCCTCTCTATTAGAATATGAATACGACCTAAAAATGTCTCATCTACCTGAAAGTGGTCTTCGTTTAAGTGTTTATGAGGTAAACCAGTCTTGTCTTGTAACAAAATGCTGATCTGTTGTTGAAACCGTCAATGGGTGAT
>NC_046665.1:545112-547343 GCF_010883055.1 Belonocnema kinseyi | reverse complement strand
GCTTGACGAATCATTCTATAGAGATGGCATTGCTAGACTAGAACACCGCTATGAGAAATGTATCAGCCTTGGTGGAGATTATGTTGAGAAATAAAAAAAAAATTCTTAAAAACGTTGTTTTTCTTGATCAGGCCGGAAACTTATCAATCCACCCTCGTACATCAATCGCTTTTCTAAAGTTTCACGTTTCTAAATTATTCGCATACTTTTTTTTTATCTTGACCGATTTGAAAACTTATAACCATTTTTAAAATAATAGTTTTAATGCTTTCACGATGATTCATTTTGATAAACAGAGTACTGCGCGTTCCAATCGTCCAAAAAAAACAACGAATTTTGCCGACGTTTCGTGAACATTACATTTCACTTCTTCAGGGCTGGCCTGAAGAACTGTACTGCCGTACAAACCAAAAAGATACATAAGTCCAATCTGACTCGAACTGAGAAAATCGAGAAAAACTTCTTGTCCAAAGAACCTCAATATCGAATAAAATTTTGGATAATTAAGATACGTTATTTGGGTAACAGGAATGTGATTTTTCATGTTTTGCAATAAAAAATTGATTTTTTTAACAATTTCTATTAGAAAATGGATTTTCGATGTTTTACTAGTCGCGGACAGTCAAAAATACAAAGCAAAAAGAACACAAAGTCACTTGCGGACGATACCTTTGTCGAAGAGCTCGAGCGCAGCCTCAAAATACAACATCAAAACATACGTAAGGGCCACTGTGTATGTAGTAGCTGTTCCGAACTTACCCGAACGATCGCCGCTAGTATATACCCGAATTTAGCCGGGACTTATTTCCTGTGGATTTCCGATCAGAGTTCGAGCTAATTTGCAAGGCTTAAAGATACGTAAGGGCAAGCGATTCTTTTCGTTTGTCAATTCGCGTCGCACTCGGTCACTTTTACAACGCAAAAAAGACACAAAGTTCTTTAGGTTCTTTTTCACGTGTTTGTTGATGACATATTGCCTTCCTTGTACAACTTTTAGGACACGCAAAGTTCTTTGTGTATCTTTTTCTGTTGTATTCTTAAACTTTTTTGACTTTTCTCATTCATAAACAATTGTTTTTTACAATAAATATTAATAATTAATATATTTTATTGACATAGTTAGATGCAGCTTTCTCTTACGAATCCAGCGATACCAAAACTCATTTTTCATAAAAAGGTCACTTATGCATCTTTTTAGTTTGGACGGGAGTGTAGTGAACTGCAATGTTCATGAAACTTCGGAAAAATTCATAGTTTTGTTTTTAAACGTTTTGAACCCGAAATATCTCATTTATAAAATCTTCACTAAAGCAAACAATCCAAGAGCGCATAATAAAAAATAACCATTTTGTTTCATTAATACAAAATGAGCTTTTATTTTTATCGTGTATCTTTAAATAATTCCCGCCAAACAAAAGTGCTGCCATCACGTGGTAAATTCCAAGTACACGATTGGAAACAATTAGAAATGCAAAATGCTCAATGGTTGTAAATCGTGTTGGCCCAATTAAGAAACACGATTCGGAACGATTGAGATATTAGTTATATTGTTTCTTATCGATCTCAATTAATTATTTCTAAAAGGGAAAATATGAAAGTTTTTAATATATGTGATTAAAGCGTTCCAATAAAGTTGTTTGATCACTGTTTTTGAATTTAATGCTTTATTTGGTATTTATATCAGATTAAAAAAAAATTACGCAGGGTCAAAAAAATAGAAGTCACAAATTAATTTCACTTTTTTAATTTAAGGGTTTCTTCCTTGTTTACCAAAATGAAAGCATAGATTCTTTTTCTTAAATATCTTCAGGTTAAATAAGAATTTTATTATTTATTCGTACAAGTTAGCCTTCAGTAGGTTTTAGAGGCCACCATGAAATATTGTTCATTTATATTGAGAATTTCACTGATAATATTGTATTATGAATTATAATTAATTAAATTGGATCAGATTTACAAAAATGAATAATTTAAATTTAAAAAATATTTTATCTGGAGATTTTCAGAATGAATAGTAATTTTACATTTTTTATTTGAAATTAAAAAGTTAAAAATTTGGTTGTTTATCATCAAAATTCGACGATCTGTAATTGATTTCTCAGTAATTTAATAATTGCTCAAATTTTGAGTGGTTATAATTGTAGGGCTCTGAATTTTCATATTGAAAGCTGAAAGGAGGATGCCCAAATCCTTATATGTCGTGGCCCACAGGCCTCGCAGGAAGTAACTGC
>NC_046665.1:543473-545012 GCF_010883055.1 Belonocnema kinseyi | reverse complement strand
ATAAGGATAACCGCAGGATTTCGCCGGGAGCAGGTGCTAATCTGAAAAATTGCACCCACTCCCAGCGAAATGGCGGTAAAATTTCAGCCAAAACCACGTCTCACGACCATGAGATAGGTGGTTACAGTCTGTAACGGAATCAATACGACGATCCAGCAAAAGCCACGTGCACCCTAAGAACTCGGAGCGACCCAAGAACTACCGCCTTCTGCATTTTTCCCGTAAGTGTTTTAGCATATTGTTGACACGCAGAGATGCTTTTTAAGCCATTAGCGAGTGAAAGCTTGGCACCTCCAAGCGCGCCGATGATAAGGACGATTAGTTTAACAGAATATTCCGGGTACAATCGTTGAAACTCCATATTAAGGTCTCGATACCTCTCTTTATTTTCATTCTCCTTGGCTATGATGTTTTGGTCAGCTGGTGTCGAAAATTCGATAACGAACACGGTTCGCTTCTCGAAGTCAAGAAGAACCATGTCAGGCCTCGAGTGAGCAACAGAAACAATTGTCGAGAATATAAAGTTCCAGTATATACGGCACTTCCCATTCTCGACAATTGACTCGATTTCCCTAGGAACATTTAGAGGAGCGATATTAAGGTTAATGCCGTAAGAGTGACAGAGATGGTAATATAGCACTCTTAGCGCCGCATTGTGCCTTTGAATGTAGGCCGTTCCCGCGTGAGTTGGACAACTTGATAGTATGTGAGCTAAATGCTCGGGGTGTGCATGGCACGCCCTGCACCTATCATCAGGAATGTCTTGGCTCAAAATGTGACGACGGTATGTTAAGGTGGAAATGACGCCGTCTTGGCATGGCAAAATGAAACCCTCCGTCCCAGACTTCAATCCGACCGATTTAAGGAAAGCAAACGTTAGCTCACAAGACATTGACTGATCCTTCACATTTCTGTGGAAGATACCGTGCATCCTCTTATCGAGGAGCTGTTCACGAAAGTTTTTCTCTTGCGCTTTCTCAATCCGGGCTTTCAGGTGTAAGTACTCGAGATAGATAAGATTTGATGCATTTTGCTCACCCCTAATACTGAAGTTAAGTTCGAGTGTTTCAGCAGCCTCCTCGGCTGCTTTTTCTACAGAAACGCTCCTTTGCCCACTTCTTCGTGATTCCTGACCATTTTAAGAAGAGGGTCTCTTTCATTTGCAACTCTATGTGCTGTACCCAGAATAATCCTGTTGTGAAGACATTCAAGACTCAATATTCCGCGACCACCTTGACGGCGTGAGATGTACAGTCGCGGAACGGAAGACTTAAGATGCATGCTTTTGTTTATATGCATAACTTTTCTTGTCCGGATCTGAGCTCGTTCTTCGTCCATGGAACTACTCCAAATGAATAGAGTACTACCGGGATGGCAAGCATTTTCGTTGCAGATACTTTGTTCCTCGCGGATATATATATTCCCGGCCGATGCACCATTCGGTTCGGTTTTGATTCCTCTAGAATCAAACCGAAGGGCCTATGACAAAGCCACCGAACGCGTCCTTGGGTTGCGGATAGAGGGTCCCTGTACCAAGGG
>NC_046665.1:541161-543373 GCF_010883055.1 Belonocnema kinseyi | reverse complement strand
GCTATCTAAGGATGGTACTATAGAACGCCACCTCAAGGTAGGCCTAGTGGCGCCATCTCTTGGTCAGGCCGGAAACTTATCAATCCACCCTCGTATTATATTATTACTTAAAAACGCCAGGCTGATATTAATTGATTACATTTAAACAATTAGGAAATAATATTAGAGATAAAAGATTTCTTCACTTTTACTACTAATTATTGACGCAAAACCAACTTTTTCTATTATTCACAAGGTAGCCAATAAAATCGAAGAGAAAATTTGGGAATAATTTCCTGGTTAAAAAATTTTTTACATCAGTCACCAAAATTTAAAGTTTAAGTTTTTGAAGGCGAATATTTTGTTATTTAAAAGTATTTAAGACTACATTGCAAATTAAACCAATCGAAGTGGAAATTTTCTGATCACTGAGCGTTCTCAATATTTAATTAAAACATTTAAAACAGTGATTTCGAGTTTAAAGGTTTAGTCATATGTGTAAAAGTTACAAGCCTTCTAAAGACTTCTTATAAATAAAGCATTTGGAATTGTACAATATGGATTCAGAAGCCTTTAACTTTGTTTAATTTAAAATTATGCCATGTCAAATTTAAGTATGAAAAATGTACATATTTAATCTTGTTTCCGTTTGATATGAATTAGTAAAAATGCAGACTTCAAAAATAGCATTTTGAAATTCTGACTTCTAAACGGCTTACGTTTAAACTTAATAATGTCTGATTTTTAGCATTTCAAACTCAAAGTTTTAAAAAATTCGTAAATTTAAAATTAAACTCTTATACTTTGATATGATAAAATGTCGAAAAACGTCCATACGATTACATACAATTTATGAAATTATGAGAATAACAACTGGATATAAAGACCAAAAATAAGATTTTTTCAGTCTATTAAATAACAAATTTGGCCAAAATCACAAAACTACGTGACCATTAATCACAATGTTTCAGAAAGGAGAGAATATAAAAAATGTATTTACTTGTGCAATAAGAAAAACCACTTTTGCGATGAATTCCGCACGTATTCAATTCAATTTTGAACCTAATGAAACCGAAATGAATCTGAAGTCTAAGTTTCAAAATATTGGCTCCATCCTACCTTCTATAATGTTTTCAATCGTTTTCAATTAGGTATCCATTATTTCGAATTAGATACACTACAGAATTTTGATATTGAATGAATTATTTACAAGCGGTTTTTTACTCTGTCAAACAAAAAAATTCCAACAATATGAATTTTTCTAAAGATAATAAACCTTTTACAATAATATACCCGCTAAATCAAACTGCCTACTTGATAATCATACTATATCACTGTCACATCGTTAAGCGGTATGATTTTTACATTTTGTTCCCCCATATACTT
This sequence comes from Belonocnema kinseyi, assembly GCF_010883055.1. Taxonomy (NCBI): domain Eukaryota; kingdom Metazoa; phylum Arthropoda; class Insecta; order Hymenoptera; family Cynipidae; genus Belonocnema; species Belonocnema kinseyi. The sequence goes on along the minus strand of NC_046665.1, from coordinate 542,008 downwards.
TTGACTTTTCATTCGGTATACCGCCTAAACATTTTATTTTTTTTGTACGTAAAACTTTTGTTAAATTGCTAAAAATTTAATGTCTAAAAAGTGAACACGTGCGCGTCATGTATGTTACAAGCGAAAACTGCGGAGGCCGTATTGCAGGCAAGTGTATTCACTCAATTCACTCCGATTGGGAACAATTGACACAATTAGCAGCAATTTAAACCGATTCAACGAATCGACAACTGTAATTTAGAGATTCTGAAGTCTCTTTTGTTAAAGCTCTTTCGGCTTAAGCGAATACATTCTCATTACGTATCTCGTGCTTCGCAATCGACTTTGTCCAAAATGTCCAATTTTCTACATTATAATCAACACTTTTATATGAAATATAATACATTTTTTATGTACCTTTGTCTGGGGTTGGGTATTTATATTTCGCAAAATAAAGTACAAATTATATTTATCATGATTACTTTAATGTTTGTTTCTTATTTTGCGTTAAGTTTTATTCTTAGATGAACTTAACCGTGTATCATTTTAATAAATGTATATCATTAACATTCATAATATGCATGCAAATTGAAACATTCTTATTCGTATTGACTTGTTTTCATAATTTTTTTGATTTTTAATCTTGTTTTTTACGATTAAAAAAACGATGTTTCATATAAAAAAAAGTGTAATAATGAAAATAAATCAAACAATTCTGAATTGTTTGATTTCATATTTTCACCACTGAATTTCAACCACAGAATCAAACAGCGAACTTTTTTCGAAAAATTATCTGGTTCTTGTTTTATTCCAATTAATTCGCAGCATGTGCTGTTGGTCAGAATTGATTAAATATTATATTAAGTGG
>NC_046665.1:536193-541061 GCF_010883055.1 Belonocnema kinseyi | reverse complement strand
AACACTTGCGGGAAAAATGCAGAAGGCGGTTGTCCTTGGGTCGCTCCGTGTTCTTAGGGTCCACGGGGCTTTTGCTGGATCGTCGTATTGATTCCTTTACAGTCAGTCCCGTAAATCTGAATTTGATGATCCTTACATTAAATATTTTCACCTTTTCTTGTGAGATATCCCACATCCAGCGCAGAAATATTCTTGATCTCACCGGTAGCCAGCTGATCACCAATACAAGTCGCAGTGGCCAACTCGGATTGGGAAGATTATTTCTGGCTTTCCGTTGGCGAACCCCTGTCGAATCCACCAACGCGAGCTTTATTTGAAAAGGTATCGCTTGAGACCCCCGTTTTCTTTTATCTACCATGATGGTATTAATTCTGAAAAAGGAGCATTAGCCGCGCAGAGTTCGATATCCGCCATCACCACGAGGAGTTGGCTCATTCGGCGGATAAACATTTTCTCTGTTATATACATCCTGTTGCTTCTTTTGAGAACTAAAACATTGACTAGAAAAATTCTGTTGTCTAGTGGGGCATGCTATGTGGGTACATAGACTGCAGTACATACTTATGATAATATTTTCGAAATGACAGACAGGGGGCCATTTTGCGTATCCTCCTTTCAATTTTTCATTTTTATACGTTTTAATTTTGTAATAAAAATTCACATGGTTAAATTTTAAAAAGTATACTGAACAATGTTAAAATATTTAACAATTCAATTTTTTGATGGTTGGGAATTAAAAAGTGTTGATATCACAAGTTGTGGTAATTAAGCCTTTTTTTCTTTTAAATTCAAAATTTCATCAATTTTAATATTGAATTATTATTCTTTTAAATTAATGGAAATTAACATTTTAGAATGTTTAAAGCAATTAATTTGAAACCTTCAATTTAGTTTTTAATTGATAAATTTAAAATTTTAATTACTTCGTATTGAGAATTATTTATTTTGAAAAAATTAAAAATTTTAATTATTTAATTTTGAACTGTTTGACGTTTTGTTGTCCATTTTTCAAAATTTGAAACTGAAATCATTCAATTTTAATAGTTTTTAATTCAAAATAAAATTGTTTGACTTGAAACGCTCGTATTTAGAAAAGGTAACACATTCAATAAAAAGGACATGAAGAACGGTATCGAAACTTGTATAAAAAAAAGTTTTTTTATTGCTATCAAGGGTTATAATAATATTTCAATTTTTTAATCTAATTGTATTAAAAAATCAAATCCTAAGCTATATATTTAATTTTAAAAAGCAGGAAAAAAACAAGGCGTGGCCATCATGCAACTTTTTGCTTTTACTTTTAAGCTTTAGTTTGAGACAAAAGGGAAAGAAAAAAGACTATAAGTGTGTAAAAAGCCTAATTTTATTTATTTAAGATAGTTATTGGTTGGATTTATCGAAAATAGGAAAACTTAGAATTCGAAATCGCCACAACGCGACAAAGTAACGTATTGGGCTTCTAAAAAAAAGTATAATTAATTTGGAATTGATAGATTTCATTAAAAAATGTCTTTTTTGCTGAGTTAAACATTTTTTTTCAGTTTTAATTTTTTTACTTCGCGAATACGAGAAAAGTTTTGCTCAAGCACTTGAAGTCTTTTCAGTTACAAAAAGAACTATTATTCTAAGCATGTGAAAGCTTTTTTAGCATATAAATATACTAGGAAGAAATCGAAAAGACCCAGGAGTCAAAATTATAAAGAAAGCTAATCTCCCAAATTTGGAATTTTCATTTTAATAAAATTATATTTTTTCACTTGCGAATACAATTATGTAAGCATGTGTGGAGTTTCTAACATGGAAATATACCAGAAAAAATCAAAAATAATTCTATTAAATACGAACTTTAAAAATTTGCTGTAATTCTAATTTTGACACGTGTCTCTTGTAGATTTTTTTCTAGCATATCTCTTATAAAGATAAGATAAAAAGCCCACCCATGCTCAAAAAAATGTTTGTACCACAAGATATGAAAATAATTTATTTAAATACTAAAAAGAAGTATTCAAAAATACACTGCATTTCCAATTTTGACTCCTAGGTCTTGGAAGTTTTTTTCCTAGTGCATTTTTGTTAGTGGAAATCTGACGTGATTTGGAAGAACACCGTTAACGGCATTTTATATAAATCCCATGAGCCGCCTAACATTAACTGCGTTCAGGTGACTCATCCCAATTGCAGTTAAAATTGTTCTTCCAAATCACGGCGGAAAATATTTAAGTACCCGAGACATTTTTTTCCCATTTACGAAGATTTTAAGAACTTTATCCGAAAACAGAGTCAAATTAAATATGAATTATGTTTTAGAAAACGATTTTTGAATTGCGCAGAAAATTGTTGAAATAAGTCGCATTAGTGCCGAAAAAATCAAAATGATTGTTTAACTTTTGATGAATAGCGTTCGCTTCCTGAAATATCTTAGACAACGCCGGATTCGCTATATAGTGAGTACGATGGTGAGGTACATGGAATGGTGTTTTTGATCAAAGAGATTTCGCGGCTGTACTAAATTTCATGAAGATCGGCATATTTTATATTTGATAAAAGATAGAAGTGGATCCGTTCAGGTAGAAAGACAGGGATTAAAGAAGATAAAAAAATTTTTGAATTGCCTAGGATAAGCGAAGGATTCATGTGGATATATAGTCTGGTGCTCAGAAAGTTAGGGCTATCTTATATTTCATAAACGATAGAAAGGATTTTGCTTTAATAGGAAGACAAGGGTTAAGAATGATAGACAACATTTTGGACTGCCTAATAGATGGAAAAAGATAATCGTGTATAACCGGCAAGAAGTTTAGGGCTAAATTATATTGGAAATAGATAAAAAAGGTTTCAGTCAGATAGGAAAATAGGAATTAAAAAATATAAAAGAAATTTAAGATTGCCTAACGGATAGGAAACGATCGGCGTGGATAAGCACAGAATTCATTTCGATATAAAGACTGGGATTTTGGAAGGATAAGGCTGATTTATATTTCAAAAAGATAGAAGGAAATTTAGTTAGGTAAGAAGATAGTTATTGAAAAAGATAGACAAAATTTTGGATTTCCTAACGGATAGAAAAAGATAGTCGTGGATAAGTGAAGGAATCATTTGGTTAGGAACACTAGTATAGGGATAGAGAGTGTAAAGGAAAAGATACATGTGGATAAGTCGCAGATAGACATAGATAACTGTGATTTTTTGGTAAAAAAATGTGCCATATTCGAGCCACTACCTAAAAAATATTCATATCTAAAAAGCATAACCTCTAAAGAGAAACGTCACCATATCACCTTTGCAATACTATTCTACGAAATTTATTGTACTACTAAAAGCAACATTTAGTAATAAAACTCCGTTAACAAGATAATAAATTGACATTTAAGGGTACTTTGCAGCAACAGCACAAAATAATCTATCACATTTTAACAAGATAGTCGAATAGTACTACACTTTACCTTCGAAATGCACTTTCGATCGTCCCGTTTGAATTTTTCTTCGAAAGATATGACAATTTTAATTTTTGCACTTTTATGACGGCACAGATATATGGTACAAACACATTTCTGTACAACATTTTTTATTTTTAAATGTAGTAGGTTTTCGATGTTATTTTTTGTGCTGAAATCGAATCTGACCGCAGAAGTTTCCCAGCACGTCAGGTTTTCAAGATAAACGGGGTCAAATGCACTCACGAAAGTACAAACATTGAAATTGCCATACCTTTCAAAAACAAATTCAATCCGGACGATCGAGAATGCATTTTAAAGTTGAAGAGTAGTACTATTCAGCAACGTTAGTAAAAATATGTTGAAATTTTTAGTGCTGTTGCTATACGGAACCCAAATTGGCCATTTTTGTCCCCTTTGTCCCCGTTTCAGCTTAAAAAATTAAATCGAAAACCACTATGACGTCTTAAAAAAAAAACTTGCTAGCCTATGTAATATTATATTTTGATTTTTAAGCTTCCGAGAAATAGTGTTCAACCAGAAAGGGTTTATAGAACTACCAACAAAATTCCCTAACTTCTACGACTTACTAGTCGAACTCTACAAAGGCCAGAAACCAGACCAGAAACCTGCCGGTACTAAGTCAGGGTTGTACTTCAAATAGCGTACGACGAGTTGCCCTAATATCACAGGGCCACAAAAATAAGTGGGTTGTGCGAGAGATCTGGGTATGATATTGGTATGGACTTTCAGTCGATGAACACGAATCTGACATCAGTTTCTCCCCAGCACGTCAGGGTTTTCCCCTAGACGCAGAAAATCTTATTTTTTAAGTCGTCTGTAAACAGTTCAGAGCATACTATATTTATGTATTTTGGTGCACCAAATGATAAGATTACATTAGTTTACCTTCATCCCGTCATTTTTTTACAGCAGACGCAAAAATCCCCTAGCAAATAAGCTTTTTTTATACATGGAATACTCTTGATATTGAATTTATGTGGAAAGCGACCTGAAAGTCATTGCCTTGTTTTTCCCTCAGCAGGTCAGGCTTTTCAACTAGATACGATAAATTTCCTATGAACGCAATTCTCTTGGATATAACGTCATCCTTATTACATTGAACATCATACATATAATGTAGCCAGGTCTTAGTAGGAGTCAATCCAAGCTGAGTTATCCTTCATTAGCTCAAGTTGCTCCAGCCGGATTTGAAAGGAGGGGACTAAACCTACTTTAACATTTCTTCATCCCCTCCTTTCAAATCAGGCTGGAGCAACTTGAGCTAATGAAGGATAACTCAGCTTGGATTGATTCCTACTAAGACCTGGCTACATTATACGAGGGTGGATTGATAAGTTTCCGGCCTGACCAAGAGATGGCGCCACTAGGCCTACCTTGAGGTGGCGTTCTATAGTACCATCCTTAGATAGC
>NC_046665.1:501736-536093 GCF_010883055.1 Belonocnema kinseyi | reverse complement strand
AGCCTTGGAGGAGATTATGTTGAGAAATAAAAAAAAAAAATTCTTAAAAACGTTGTTTTTCTTGGTCAGGCCGGAAACTTATCAATCCACCCTCGTATGTATGATATTCAATGTAATAAGGATGACGTTATATCCAACGTTATATCCAAAAACTGCCTTGTGACATCGATGACTTGCTGCAGCTTCTGGGCTGAACTAGCGTACATCTTCAGGTCATCCATGTAAAGAAGATGGGTCACTTGATGACCATCCTCATTATCATGAATTCTGAACCCATGAGACATGCTGTTTAGTGTTTTGCTCAATGGATTCAACGTTAAACAGAACCATAGTGCGCTAAAGGAGTCTCCTCGAAATATACCCGTCGTAAAGCATATTGATCCAGTTATCCTTGGTTGTCCATGATCAAAATACTTGATTCTTGTACCCCAAAGCCTCATTGCATGGCATAGAAAGTCAATAATGCGTGGGCAGATTTTGTAAAGTTTTAAGACTTTAAGCAAATTAGCATGCGGCACGGATGAAAACGCTTGCTTGTAGTCAATGTATGCCATGTGTAAGTTCCTTTGATGCTTACGAGTTAGAGCCATGGCAACAGCCTCTATAGTGACTAGATCTTTACAGTCTCGTGAGTTTTTACAACATTCTTTTTGTTCTTCTGTAAGAATGTCATTCTCGTCTCAATAAGAATATATCTTATCTGCAATGATAGCTGTAAGAAATTTATAAATTGTTGAAAGACAGGCTATCGGTCGAAAGTAAAATGGATTTTGAGCGTCCGCTTTTTTGTTATCATATACGTAGTACCCTGGAGCATAAAACCTGGCATCAGATTTGGTTGTGCACCATGTCCGGACCTGGAGCTTTCCAATTACTTGCCCTTTTCAAGACCGCTGAAACATCTAAAGCTGTGATGTTTGTCAGCTGCATTTCAGGTCTATTGCCTGCCCTTGCTTCCTCAGTTTGAACCACGCAGTGTCCAAATTGCATCTGTTCATTTTTCCCCAAACACCCGACCAATAGTTAGTCATATCTTCCAATTGAGAGACTTCGGTGCCTTGGTGGTTATTTGGCTTTACTCTCATTTCACGAAAGAACCTTTTTTTATCTGTCTGAAAGTTTTTGTTTTGTTACCTTCGTGCACTAGTTTTCTTGTACCGACGCAGTCTTGTAGTAAGAATATCAAGTCTCTGTCGTTGAGATTCTAAAATTTCATCCAATATTGCTGGTATTAATGTCTCGATGTGCCGAGGGTGGATGATTTTAATAACATGGTTCATGTGATTTTATCAATCTTTATCTTACCAAAATTTTCAGTGGTGGATCTTGATCCCTTGCTGGGACAAAAACAGCAATTGCAGGCCTAGTTTTCCGGCCCATCGTTCTAACGGTAACCAAAGCTGCACAGTATACAAGAGTTTGCACCTCTAACGCAGTTTGTGCTACTTTCAAATACGTAGGTAAAGCCTTACTGTCGAGATGTGCTATTAGTGCACGTAGATCATTTGTGATGTTCATTTTGGGCAGAGAATGCCTTAGTGTTGATTCTATATATCTGAAATCTAGTAAAGCAAGACCAAAATTCATTTCCAGGTGCTGTAGTTTTTCTGAGATTTCCCTATCCACATCATTGTTAGTAATATCCGGATGTGGTTCTAATGGATCCGGTGCATGATATTCATTATCCCTAGCACCTATGCCTTCAGCATCAATCAAATCTTCGTTATCTACATCTTCCAAGTCGAGCTCATCATTAGGAAGCTGCCGTTTCACTTCCATTTTAATAGAAGCTATTTCAACAGCCGAAAGCCGTTTATTTACAGATATTGAGCGTTTTTGATCTGCCAGATTCTGCTCATTTATTTTTGTGGCTAGCTCTGGGTATTTAAGTAAGAAGGGTCTATGATGTTCTCTTCTCACACATTGCCCACATCTCTCTGCCAAAAAATAAAGGCGCATAACATCTCTATTCATATGGTATGCCCATTTTCGTCGCTTTTTTGTTTGCTGAACCTCTCCTTCTGCCTCAGGTTGTATAAGGTCATCCACCTCTGGAGGATGTGTTGGCGTTAATCATCAATAGGTTGAGGAAGAACATCAATTGCTCCTGCTTGACCGTTTGATGCGGCTTTCTCTAAGTGATGTTCATTGCCGTCGTTTTTCCACGCCAATTTAACCTATTGTTTAATCTCCATTTCTCGGTCTTCTGTAACATATAGATTAGTCCTGATGTCTTTTACCTTAGCGATAAGATCTCTTAGTGCGACTTTTTGTATATTAGGACACTTTGCAGCCAATTTTGTTCTTAAATTGTATCCTTTTTCTATTTTCGTTTCAAATTTCGCAATTTCATAATAGATACGCACCAGTTTCTCTTTCATTGTGGTATCCCAATTCCACTACTTACCGTTTGTCGCATATCTTATTGCTGGCCAGCTGTTTGATTAGTGAGATCTGCCTGACCATCTCGCAGCTCACCATCGCCACTGTCCTACATGCTGTGGCCCCCAGCTGTGACTCCAGGGGCGCCCGGACGATCCTCCGTAAGCAACAAGCGTTTCAATATCTTTAATATATTCTCCATTTTTCATTAATGGGCTTTGTTTGTCCCTCTCCTCTTCGTTATCAGCCTATTTGGCATGGGAAATCCTGTCAGTAGCAATGCTACCGCCAACATTGCCGTCAAAGTCATGAGAGGAGAGCTCAAGCCCTACCGCGACATCAACGCGGAACACCTTCGACAGGGCTATTTTATTATATTACATATTATTATTAGTATTATTATCATTATTATTATTATTATTATTATTATTATTATATTGCATATTATATTATTTATTATATTATTTTATTACTTTTGTATTATTTTTTATTCAACATTTTATTATTTATTAGTTTTCTTATTTAATCTTGATTACCATTTTTTCATGTATGCTCATTATTTAAGAAGGTTTTGGTTATCTTTTTGTCAACCCATTTTATAAGAAACTAACTAAGGATTCAAGGGATGAATTGACACTGCTTGAAGTAGTACCGCTGGCATCTACTCCAGCTTCCCGAGAAAGTCTGGTATTCTAGCAGAAGTTGGCGTCTCAAATTGCTTTGCTGTTTTCTGTTTTATGATTCAACCTATTATCAGCAATTTGGCAAAAGGACTATTTCAACAACTATAGTCTGATTAGGCATGGCAATACTTTGTATTGTGAAAATACCGATAATGTGAACTTTAGTAAGGACATTGACGGATCAGCGCTACCTACAATAGTCTCCTTCGTGAAAGGAGCTAACGAGTCAATATGTAATAATTACATGTATACATAATTGTCTTGCCTCCTTAATTGTTATAACAGTTAGTGATCAACCGCTGTGCTGTCTTTCTCTCTCTCGTCTCTATGTGTGTCTAGCTACCCATGTGGGAGATAAATACAGTATAGACACTTCGCTACGTCACACGCTCTCATTGCGTTTATAACAAGGGGTACATAACTTTTGCAATGAGTGTATAAACGTTATTGCACACATTTTGCAATTATCTTGCAATCACTCGAAATCACCGCGGAATCATTTTCAGTCACTAAAAATCATTTAAAGTTACTTACAATCAATTTTAATCACCTGCAATGACTCTGCAATCACGGGAAATCAAGTGCTAGTAATCTGCAATGGCGTGCACGCAATTGCAATCATGTAAAGTTTGTGACAAAAAAAAAATTTTTGTTCGCCTAATTTAAGGGAAGTGGAAGTTAGGAATAGTGACACAGCAGTAAAAGAAATAACGTGAGTAACAATTATGGATTTAAGGAGAAAAATTAAGGAAAACCCTAATTTTTATAGATCACGATCTGACATTTAAGTTGTGCTGTTGCAGTTTGACACCATCACAATGATCCAGTTAGAAGTTCGAAAATTTTAAGAATAATACTGAATTTCGATACCTTGATTAAATTCGGCACTCCATGACTTCGTTTCGTAAATTTTGTAGTCTCGGCTCCAGTGCTTTACTACGCTGAGAACTGATTGTATGAGTTCCACTAAAGTTCCATCAAGCTTCCATGTTACCAGGACTACCAGGAATATCGCCTTGAAACTTCAGCCTTCACTTCATTACTATGTAACGAAGTATGTAGTTTTCTGTTTTTCAACATTAAGAGCATCCATCTTATTCTATCCTAATCTTTTCTAAATCAATCTACTGTACCTAATTTGTTCTCTTCTTCCACAGACACACTCAAATTAAGGCTGTTCTAACATGCACTTATTACTCTTATTTCCGTACACTTATTTTTACAGGGGCAATACAAAACTAAGGCCGCTTCGTGCGGTTGTACATTTCCCTAATCAATTATAAACATGTTCATTATTTGTAACGCTTGGTGAAATTTCATTATTTTCTTAAACGAAAATTAAATACTAACAAAAACTAACTTTGCAGATTGTGTTTGTACATTTTCACAAATAAAAGAATAAATGGCTCAAAAATGGTAAAACTTCCTCATTTTCTTTAAATCATAAAGTTTCGCGCAAATTGGTAGTTTTTTATGCCAAGCAATAATAACATTTGCAATTTCATATGAGAACTTCATTATCCTGGAACGTAGTTTTTCCTAAATTTGTTTTTTAATAGCCTCACTCTATTTAAAGGAACAAATCACAAAATAGTAACATGGAGAGATATTGCATCCCCCATTTCCTGAGGTATTGCATAGCTGCACAGTTTCGAAAAAGCTGAACAAAACTAGACAAAGGTTTACATCATGGCAAAAATTGGAGTTCCTATGTTTTTTAGGTCGCTGAAACCGAATTTGCAATTAAATATTTAAAATTCAAGATGGATGACACAAAATGGTGGAATTATAACGTGAATTTTTGCATTTAATTGAATTTTGGAGTACGTCTGTTATTGAGATTGTTAAAAATGTATGTGAGGTCGAAATTTCAGGTTTTTAAGGTATTATATCATAAATTATGTACAAAAGGTACATTTTTAATACAATAAGGCATGTATTTAAAATCTATATCTTATTTCAAATGATACAATTATGGTTCACAATAAAAGCTTATTATAATCATTATCTGAGTCACTTGTATCATTATCGTCTATTATGGAATCGTCAGAGCACAGAAACATCGCCATAGCTTCTGGTGAGAAGTGTTTTTTCTTTTTTTTTCAACTGCTTCTTGAAACTTGAAATGTATGAAATGGGAAGTGGTGCCCATTCAATGATTTGAAACCCGTGAATTAAAATCTTATAAACCGAAGTAGGAATATAGTGCTAAGGGTACAACTTCATCAAGAAAAATTTCGTTTCTTATGCATATCATTTCTTAGTACCTGATGCTGTACAAAATAATAAATTATAAGTCTTAAAATCATTGGCGAAAATATAACTAATGGTACATAAAAAACATTTGTTCTTTGAAACGCGCAGACACCCTGTTACTTAAGAAAGCGGGCCATACGCACAGGTAGAAAAAATGATCTCTTAGTATCACAACTATTGTGACATTGTATGAAATATGGATAGTAATTAAATACATATTAATTCATCAGGGAATTGAAAGCCTAATCACAGGTTGTGGTCCACTAGAAGCCGTCGTTAAAGCCACCACTGTTTTAGAGAACTCTCCACTAACTAATGCTGGTTATGGATCGAATTTAACTATCGATGGAAAAGTAGAATGTGATGCTAGTGTCATGGATGGGTCGAACTTACATTTTGGAGCAGTTGGAGCTATTAAAGGAGTGAAAAACCCAATTGAAGTGGCTAAGCACCTTTGTGAACAGCAGTCTATTAGTATGTCACATGGAAGGATTCCTCCTAGGTAAGACTTAAACAATAATTGTATCATTTATGTTTCTTGCATGTAACTATAATAATATTGATTAGGCTGAAAAACATTTTTGCAAGAATTTCAAGCTAGTGTACGCCTTTTCCAGTTTTTTTGTGTAAAAAAATCAAAACCACAACTTAAATGCTATGTGGTCTGTTAAAAATTGGAAGATATATTTTACCCTTGCAGATCGACGCGTCGAAAAGGATTTAGATTCTAGTCGAAACATGTTGACTAATTTTTTAATAAAAACATCAAAAACCGGAAAAGGCCTGAACTCTCATGGTATTCTAAGTTATCGAAAAAAATAAAAACACAGTATTTTAAAGGGTTGATGGGGTGAACTTTAATCATAAAAATTTAAAGATTTAATTAGTTTTTTAGTTGGATCTGGAGCTCACACATGGGCCAAAGAGATGGGAATTCAGACAATACCGCCGGATGACCTAATATCAGGTAATAAAATATACCTCTATTATTGACTATTTGTTCGAAAATATACAATGTTCAGGCCGGAAAAACGCACTTTTGTTAGTCAAGGGCATTACTAAGCCGATGTTTAAGTGTCGATTACTGAATTCGATACTTTTTCGATTCCGATTTTTAAGACTTATGGACTCTAGCGGACCGACTAAAGTAATGCAACAAAAAACTAAAAAAAATAGCAATATCCACTTTTAAATTGGTGAAATTCGGATTCTATGTTCAAATTCCTATTAGAATGTCACGGAGTAATCAACATAGTTTTTTTATAACGGTAAAAAGTTAAAACAATAAATAAAACGTATAACGCCTGTTGACTGCTACACTTCAAAGGCATCATCTGTAAGTAGCAGTCAATAGGCGTTTCATGTCTTATGTTTTTTTAAACTTTTTACCGTTCAAACAAAAAATCTATTGTGATTACTCTGTGACCTCCTGATGGAAATTTTAACGTATCATCCGAATTTCACCAATGTAAAAGTTGACCTTGCCTTTGACTAACCTTTATCTAACCTGGAAACTACATGTTGATACAATGTTAAAGAAAGCTAAGATACCTTTTGGGCCTGTAGATACGCAGTGGACAAAACCTGTGACTTAAAACACATGATTAATTACTGGTAGTATATGATGATAATCGTACCTATAATAGCATATCCATGAACAATCTGGTTGTCACGGACAGAACTAATTAGTACTATTAAACAATTAGAGAGCCTCCGAAGGGTTCTCTGCTTCGCGATCACTGGCGATTCTGGACATCCCGCGGTTGAATCTTTCCACAAGGAAGATCGAGACAGGGGTAGTATATAGAGTCCTTCTAGGAGGTAATCTTAGTGATGTTGGTGTAATTGACCTACATATAGTAATATTAATAAGAGCCTTCTATGCGAGGATAATATTCTCGCTATGCAAACTGGTGTTATGTTATATTGAGAAAAATATCCTTCATAAAACACTTCAAGGGTCACTTCCCTTAAAGGAAAGAATGGCTGTAGTGTTAGGTACACAGACGGCTTTAAGGACTGTTTAGAAATAAGGACTGAAATAAAATCAGGACGGCGCACATTTCCAACAGTTTATGGTTCCAAATAATAGCTATTAAAGCTTGCCAGGAGGAAATTTGTAAGCGGACACATAAAAGACATTTGTCCTGATAGTCAAACAGCACTCAAGGCTCTTACATCCGAAGAGTTTCCGTCCATACTAGCCTGGAGTTTCCTTCAAGATCTTCTTATGGTTGCCACTAAAAAGCAGATCAGTCTAAACTGGGTTCCCGGCCATGAAGATATTGAAGGTTACGAGAAAGAAGATGCACTGTCTAAGGTGGGAGCTTCACAGTCCCGGATTTTCGAGGAACCCTACTGTGGTATCTTATATGCATCGTTGGAAGGAAATATTGATAAATGGCGAGAGGCTGTGCACTAAATATAGAATTCAGAGTGTGACGGACAATATAGTTGAGATAGTCCCAACGCAGTTTAGAGTATCCGCACTTCGCACTTACACAGATTCGACACTACCAACTGCGCTCGTCGATATTTTGACGTGCGCAAATGGTATCCTACCAAAGGTTCACGTGCATATCCTGCCAACTGTTCATATCTAGATTATTCCGACCAGCTTTTCAAACTACAAGTTCAGGTTCACAGATGGAATACATCTAACTGTGAACGTTAAATTAATAAGATCCGATTTATAACTGACTAGTTCACGTGCACAGGTGGGCGTCTACCACCCGCACCTGTGGACTGACAAGTAAAAAATAGGATCGTATTACTTAAGATGTTTACAGTTGGAAGTCTCCCATGTGTGCAAGTGACACTTTATCTGGGGACCATGTGTGGCGTCAAATTCTCGACGTATACACTTGGAAGTGTCCTATTTGTGCACGTTCACTAACGAGACTTCCAACTGTGCATGTCGAAATTTCAAAGTGCGCAGTTAGTTACCCCTCGTACCCTTCCCATGTCAGATAGGTAACTTTTATACAGCACCCATGATCACTGTAACTACTCCTCTAACTACTTCTGGAGTGCTTCAGACTCTGGGTGGTCCCACTATTACCAGAGGAAGGCCAGTCGCTACGGCCGACTCCCGTTCGTCCCTTTTATATTATCAACAAGACATCTTAGCCTCGGCTGTCAAAGCCCGCTGCGCACATCTCGGTGCGCATATCCGAACCATAGTTGAGACTCCTATCAGACTAGTACTGACTACTAGTGAATCACATAAGGATTCCCATGATTGATTAGAATTAGTGGTGAGCAGAATACTTCGTGCACGATTCCTGATTCTAGTGAGGAGACAGATTATGAAATACTTTGTGAATTTAATGCACTGTCGTGATGCTCTTGCCTGTAGGAATTAGAATTTCAGAATCGGAGTTCCGAGTCGAATCAAAATCATTCATATATATTCTCGTTGATAGCAGAAAAAGAGTCTGCCTTGCAATAAAATGAGTAGCATTGACCCTCAATTTTCCCACATTTATTGGTTTCCTTAATAATGGGTAGAATCATAGTTTCGTTGAATTTATTACTTTTGTATTATTTTTTATTTAACAATTTATTATTCATTAGTTTTCTTATTTAATCTTGATGACCATTTTCTCATGTATGCTCATTATTTAAGAAGTTTTTGGTTATCTTTTTTTCTATCGATTTCACAAAAAACTAACTGAGGATTCAAGAGATGAATTGGCACTGCTTCAAGTAGTACCGCTGGCATCTACTCCAGCTTCTCGAGAAAGTCTGGTATTCTAGCAGAAGTTGGCGTCTCAAATTTCTTTGTTGTTTTCTGTTTTATGATTCAACTTATTATTAGCAATTTGGAAAAATCACTATCTCAAATACTATAGTCTGATTAGGCATGGCAATACTTTATATTGTGAAAATACCAATAATGTGAACTTTAGGAAGGACATTGACGGATCAGCGCCACCTACAATAATCTTATTCGTGAAAGGAGCTAATGCAGCTATATGTAATAATTACATGTATATATAATTTTTTGCCTCTTTATATGTTATAACAGTTAGTGATCAACCGTTGTGTTGTCTCTTTCTCTTCTCTATGCGTATCCAGCTACCCATGTGGGAGATTTATACAGTACAGACACTTCGCTACGTCATACGCTCTCATTGCGTTTATAACGAGGGGTATATAACTTTTGCAATGAGTGTACGAACGTTATTGCACCTATTTTACAATTACCTTGCAATCACTCGAAATTACCGCGAAATCACTTTCAGTCACTAAAAATCACTTAAAGTTACTTACAATCAATTTCAATAACCTGTGTGAAGCTTCTGACAAAAAGAGCAAAATTTTCGTTTTAAATTTTCAGAGTAACAGAATCGATTCAGTACTTTTATACAGTATATCGACGGGTGAGCGGAAGAACGTTGTGTCTGATTTTTGTTCCCAAAGACGTCGTATCTCGCTTTGGAAACGCGAGCGAGATACGAGGTCACTTCAATAAGAAATCAGACTCTACGTTCTTTCGCTCATTCTTCGATTAACTAGGACATGCTGTCAAAGTATTGAACGAACACTAGAGTACCCTTCCTCTACTAGCAGACCATTCGACGCTCGTAGATTCGTGGGTCACAATGATCCAGTTAGAAGTTCTAAAATTTTAAGAATAATACTGAAATTCGACATCTCGAGTATTAGGAAATTGCGCTAAATTGAAGTATCAATTTTAAGGTTAAATTGACATAAAATCTATAAATATATATAGGCAATTCCGTCAAGTTTATCGTACCGTTGATAAATTAAGTTGATCTATCCTTCGTGAAGGGTTATTCTTAATCTAAATTTAGGAATAAACCCAAATCGAAATGACCCCCCTCCAGCAGCAGTACGGTCCCATCCGCCAATCATCCACCAGAAGTCAGCCATCCCTTATCGGACTCCAGTCCTGTGGTTCGAGTTCGACATGTGGAAGAAGTCGCGGTTAAGCAAACGGTCTACCGGCGGGAAAGAAGGAAGTAAGGAGAAGCGACTTCAGCGAGGCATACCAGCGGAGCGTGTGATAATCGGTCTTCTTATATTCGAAAGACTTTCTAATAACTTCTTGGCTGGATCGCCATGTTTAGTGAGTAAATTAAAATAATGGAGTGCCGGTCAGTGATTCTCTCGTCCCCTTGTGTTTTTTTTCGTGATATTTTTAGGGCCATGTTTAGTGACCTGATCTGTGGATTTTAACGTATTTCTTTCGCCTGTTTTAAATATGTGAATAATGTAAATGACCTGTCTCTTGACCCTTTTCTTCCGTAACTTCCCGACTTTGATATAACCTCTCCTCGCTTTTCCGATTCATCCCGGTTTGTGATAATGCCGAAAACACCCCCACCCCCTATTTCTTTTCTTATTCATTTATAATAGTACCCTTATTTACATGATATTACTGATTGATTCCACTTATTGATGACTTAAAAACACAGGCCCACAAAAAAAAATTTGTCTGCACGAGACAAGTGACTAGGCTATCCTTATGGATTTTGAACCGCTGAATCCGAACATGGCCGCAGAATTTGTCCTACATGTCTCAGTTTTCCCCTAGATTCCAAAAGTAGGGAAAAGCCTAAGGATTTTCTAGTCACACAGGCCATACAAAAAATTGGTCTGCACGAGACAAGTGACTAGGCAAACCTTATGGATTTCGATCCACTGAATCTGAATCTGGCCTCAGAATTTCTTGTGCACGTCTCAATTTTCCGCTAGATGCAGAAATTTGGCGAAAACATACACTGCTAAAAATAATATTAAATTTAATATACCCACGTGTGTTAAAATTCATATATGAAGCATATGAAATCGCCATTAAGAGCGTGTATATTAAATTTCATATACATTCATGTTAATCACTTACAAGAAAAGTCATATAATTTCATTTTTCACAAATTTAAAATAAGTTTAGCTGTCATTTTCGATTCTAAATAATAAAACATGATACATTCTTCCTGTTAACCAAAAATAAAAATGGATTGCATGTCGAAAAGTTCAATTAAGCAAATAAATAACAGACTTAACCTACAATGAATTTTATCCCCCTTAAATTTTGACCATTTAGAGCAAAATCAGGAAAAATTTAACCCGTAAATTGCACTTTCATTATAAATAACAACTGAGTCTACGAATTCTAAATTATTAATTTCATTGAGAATATTTGACAAGATTTAAAGAAATGAAAGCAGGTTGAGTTTTCACGCACATTGCTATACTGACCTGTATATTAAATTTAATACACATGTATATTAAATTCACTACACCAATGTATGTTAAATTTCAGTAGCGGTAGTACATATTTGCTTCACACACATGTATATTAAACCTCATACAGATTTTTCTAACAGTGTAGGGATATTCCAGACGTTATTTTGACAACACCAGTACACGCGAAAATAAACACATGGATGTTATATTCTGAAGTGTCCCGACTTTTAAAGACTTAATTTTATACAAAGAAATTCTCTAGTGTGTCTTCTGTATCCCCTGGATTAGGTCGTTCTATGGAAATTAACGGTATTTTTCATATTATATAGATTTGTACGGGGAAAAACAATGCAATATCCTTTGCAGATATGCGTGCTAAATCTAAATTTGAACCCCAAATTTTTCGGGCTTGTTCCTTTTCTCTTTAGATGCAAAGTGTAAGGAAAAGCCTAGGGAATTTCTGGTCACGCAGGTCCACCAAAAAAAATTGTCTGCACGAGACAAGTGACTGGTTTCGCACGAAACACTGTAAAAGATATTAGGCTAAGGGAAATGGGAGGCACACTAAATAATTTCCGTGTACTAATTAGGTCTCTACAAGTCGTTTCACTTAAGAATATAATAACGATTTGTCTTTTTTTGCGTATACTGCTATTATAAAAATAACGTGCAAATTATCCCTAGGGGTTTCCTTATTTTCTGCATCTAGGGGGAAACTGAGACGTGTAAGATAAATTCTGAGGCCAGATTTCGATTCAACGGTTCAAAATCTATAAGGGTAGCCTAGTCACTTGTTTCTTGCAGGCAATTTTTTGTATGGCCTGTGTGACTAGAAAATCCCTAGGAATTTCCCTACTTTTTGCATTTAGGGGAAAACTGAAACGTGTAGAACATATTCTGAGGCCATATTCAGGCCTCAAAATCTATAGGGGTAGGCTAGCCACTTGTCTCATGCTGACTTTTTTTTTGCGGCCCTGTGTAATTAATTAATATCCGGGGTTAATAATTATTAACTATATTAATAACTGATAATGGTTAATAATTGATTACTAACTTATTAATACATTTTTTATTGTTATTATGTATAAATTTTATTATATATTATCTTGCCATAATTCATTTCAACGATCTCCCCCCCCCCCCCCCCCCCCCCCCCCCCCCTACCTATGAACTGAGCTAGTCAATTTTAAGAGATTTACAGGATTTAATTCTATCGAATCGCCTATCGTTTGTTATCGCATTTGTATTGTTCTAGTTAAATTCGTGTTGGAATATCCTAAAGCTTTTACGATTTACGGTTTTAGGACTACCTTTACGATGCAGGTCTCTTTATGATGCAGGTGTTTTTAGGTAAGGAGGGACGCGGTGGAGAACAAAAGGGAAGAACATAGTAAGGGGACAAAGTAAAATTAAAGAAAGGGTAGTAGGCGGAAGAAGATTATTTTAGAACGTAGCAGTAATTAAAAATAAAGAACCAAGTTTCTGGATCACAGGAGTCAGTGGCGGGACAGAAAAGTTAGGGCATATGAAGGACAGAAAGGTAGGCATACAGGAAAGAAATGTATAGGGCAGTGACAATGTACGATGGAGAGGATACAGAAATTTAGAATAGAGGAGGAGATAGACTCTGACCACTTACAATAAGTGTGGAGATAAAAATAGGGATAGAGCGAAAATATGTTAACAAGGTAGAGAAAGCACGAGAAAAAGCAATACAGTTGGAGGAGGCTATTGAAATCTACAAAGAGAAATTAGAAGAGTTAGAGCTTGAATAAAATGGAGTAGAAGAGAGGTGGAGTGTAAAAGGAAGTAAAGAAAAATTATAAGAAGTGGTGTTGGGGAAAAGGAGATAAAAAGGTCTACTTAACTAAAAGAAGAGAAGTCACAGAACTAGGGGAAAAAAGAGGAAACAGAGCAAAGAGAGTGGAAGGAAGAATCAAACAACAACTGATCGGATGGAGAGGCGTGGAAACTCACTAATAGAGTGAGAATCAAAGGAGGAGAGGCAAATGAGATTAAATAAAACTTAAAGAGTGGCGAGAGTTCTTTAAAAGTTCGTTTAGATGGTTGGACGAAAGAAACGTACAGTGAGGGGCAGCCGAAAAGAAGATTAATAAAAATTACTCAGAAACTGTAGAAAGGAGAAGGGTACCCCTAAGAGTAAAGAGGAGAGAATCTCTGCACAAGAAAGGGGAAAACAAAAGATTTATAACTATAAGGGTATAACGCTGCTAAATTTACATATAAGATATATGAAATGGTGCTTGCTGAGAGACTCAGAGAAGAGGTGAAAAGCAAAGTCATCTTAACAGAAACGCAAGCTGGCTTTAAAGCAGGTTGGATCACTCTAGAGAACATATATGTCCTACATGTAGTAGACAGGCATTTAGGTAAGGGTAATAAAGTGTGTGTGTGTTTAGTCGTCCTAAAGGGGGCGTTACCATCAGTAGACACAAAAGTGATTCGAAGACAATAGAGGAAAGAGTTTCGAGCAAAGGACTAATAAACAGAGTAAGAGAAATATAAAAAGAAACGAAAGAAAGAGTGAAAATAGTGGTGAAGAATTGGAAGGGTTCTGGCCGGAGATTGGCGTAAGACAAGGGTGTCCTTTAAGCCTAAAACTTTTTGCAGTGTTTGGATACGAATGATGAACTTAGAAAACAGCTTGGCGGCGAGATACATGTAGAAAAATATATGATTCTGGGTGTTCGAATATGCGGATGCCATAGAAATTCTGGCAATACAGGAAGGGACCTTAAAGTCAATACAAAAAACTTTAGGAAGGTACTTCGACAAACATAAATTAGATATAAACCCGGAAAAGTAAAAAATATTTTGATTTAGAAGAGGGATTGTTATACATATGGATTAAGGACGGAAATGAAAACAGAAGACACTATAAGAAGTTAAAAAAGTTCGTGTATCTGGGGTATTTGATGAGAGGAATGGTAGTGTGGATGGACAAATAAAGGGGAGGGTAAGAATGGCTATAATAACAAAAAGGCAAGTATGGGGAATAGGGGAGAGATTACTTGTGAATGATTTCAGAAGAAGAATGCCTTTGGTCAACGCGTTGGTTGCCATTGTAATGTTATATAAAGTGGAAATTTAGGGATGGGAGCAGTATAGAATAGTGGAAGAAGTACAAGAAAGGTACAAAAAATGGTTAGACCTAGACAAATGCATACTGGCATATATGGTGCTGGAAGAGGCAGACAGAGAGTGCACGCATGTGCAAACGGGAGAGAGCGCATGCAGGTTCGAAGAGAAAGAGTTATATAGTGAAGCAAGATTCTTAGGAAAAACCTGAGAAAGGCAAGAGGATGCATGAGCATGCAAAACAGAAAGAGAGGGTCATAGAAGAACGAAGAAAGGTACACAAAAGTATGTTTTTTGTCGCAAATAGAGTTTTTTCTTAAATTTAAGGTTATGAGAATTTTTTATTTTTCACAACAGAAATCCTATTACAGAAAAAACTATCCTTATGCAACTAACTTCGTCTGATCTAGCATCCAAAAAATTCTGTTTAGTAATCAATATATTTACGTGGTTCAAAACAAAACATAAATTTTCAGTTTTACTTTTTTTATATTCTACTCGAAATCAGTAACCTTGGGAACCCCCTTCTATCGAGTTTCATACAAATTTACAACAAATTTTGATAACGTGAGTGCCATATTGGATTGACTATTTTTAATTTTTAATTTTTGCCGTTAAATTCAATTTCAGTGATCACAGAAACTCCCTTGTACCAAGTTTCAAACAAATAAAATTTCGCAATTTGGATCGCCACCTTATATCCGTCATATTGGATCTGCCATTTTGAATTTATAATTTTTTGACATGAAATTCAAAATAAAAGACCCTAAAAACCCCCTTCTACCGAGTTTCATACAAATTTACAACAAATTTTGATAATGTGAGTGCCATATTGGATCGGCTGTTTTTAATTTTTAATTTTTGCCGTTAAATTCAATATCAGTGATCATAGAAACTCCCTTGTACCAAGTTTCAAACAAATAAAATTTCGCAATTTGGGTCGCCATATTATATCCGTCATATTGGATCTGCCATTTTGAATTTGTAATTTTTGGACATGAAATTCAAAATAAAATTCGAAATGTTCGACCGCAAGAACTCCCTTATACCATGTTTCAAGAAAATATGTAAAAAATTTGCAATCGTGGACTTTAGAATAGAAGAGCTAGATGCTACATGCTGATCTACATGTTTTTTTTTACTTTGGCGCAGAGATTGATGAGAAGTTACCACAGTGATTCGACCATATTTGTTTGCAAACTTTGATGAGTAAGTGACTGAAGAAAAACATTCTGCTGTTTCTGTCGCAATATCGGATTAGCACACCAAAATAGGATACCGCCCCTGTCGTTACTTCAACACCACTTCGACATTCCTAGTCCCTCACTATTCCTATGTCCATGTGTCCAGCATGTTCGATCCGCCATTTTCAATTTGTAATTTTTGACATCAAATTTGAAATCAAGGACCCTAAAAATTTGGTCATGCCAAATTTAGGACAAATTCGACGTAAAATTGAATTTTGGGCACTTTCTGTTGTTTCGGGTGACTGCGTGAGCAGATAGTCTGCTTTCTTGGTTATACACGATAATTTAAGGTGAACGACAAAATCAGCCAAGAAAAGCAGGTTTATCTTAAAGTATAGATGTCATGGAAGACATACAAGGCTTATTTTCTTCTGTAAGAGTTGAAATTCTAGGGAACTATAAATCGGAAGTGGATGCTGTATTATGAATTATTTAATTGGTCAATTAATAGATTTTTCACTTTTAACTGTTCTGTTTATGATATATAAAATGTTATTTTTCAGCTAACACTTTATAATTTTCTACTATTTACAATGTTTACATTTTGCTTATAGCTACTTCCTCTCCTATCTTTCCTTCTCCATTCCTCTCCGTCTTTCCTTTTCTTCCTCTTCACCTTACACAATAACCCCTTCACATATTCTGATGCCCATTTGCCCCCCCCCCCTTTCATGCATCGATACGTATATGCTTATTCCATTACTTTACACTTCCTCACACTCCTGTAACCAGTTCTCCACTCTTATATCACCATTTCCGCACATTTCACACATTCTCTTCTCCCTAGAAAGCCAGAACCTATTGAAATCCTATATGCACCAGTGTCCACTTTACATATCTCTCCTGTATCCTATTTGCCACATTTTATCTCCACATTTGCCCTTCTCACTCTTTCTCTTTTATATAACCATCTGCTCCCCCGTTCCTCCGAAAGAGCAAGACCACGTACACAAATTCCTTTACCTCCTGCACCACATTTCTCTTTACTTCACCTCACCTCCCTTATCCTTTCCATCTCTTTTCCCGAACACCATAACTTGAGACATTTCTGCATTCAGTTTTAATCTATTTTTATCCTCGTATCTTTTCAACTTCTTTATCATCTCCTTTAAGGCATCCTCGCTCTTTGCTAGCAGTACTATGTTATTTAAATACGCAAGTGATCATATCCTAACCTCTTTTTAATCCCCTTTTCTCCATTGCCTTCCAAAACCTCGCCCTGTTGAAGGAAAGAAACGCACCTGTGAAATCCACAAAAAAACGCATATACTTTTGACCTCTTCTTCGGTAATTATCTAACTACCACGTGCTGAAGAACGCAGATATTGTCGATAGCACTTATACCTGCCTTAAAGTTCGCCCGCGCCCTCGTCAATATTCCTTTCCCCTCAAGATCTTTCCGCAGCATCTGTGCCAATACCATCGCGTATATTTTGCACGCCGTATTCATTAGCGTAATCCCTCTATAATTTTCCTGCCTATCTTTATTTCCTTACAGTCAGCCTTGCTGCTTTTGACCTCCCTAATTTCCTTGTCTGTTTCTCTATCTCCACGTTATTCAAGTCCTGAAGTGATGGAGAGATTCTCTCTTTCGAGAATTTGAGCCTTGAAAAAGTTCTTTAAAAAACTTCCTACATCCCTTACTTCCTATCTTCTCGCTTATCCCAACTGTAAGCTTCCTAAGCCTATTCATTACCTTTCAGACATCCCCCTCTGCCTAAATATTTCTCAACTCCTCTCCCAGGCATTTCTCCTCTTCCTGTTCTATTTTCTTACGCAACAATCTGAATACGTTCCTCATTTCTACGTGCTCATCCCATTTCGCAGTTCCCTCTTTTCACTTTTTTTACATCCTCTTCACCTTCTTTGCATATTTTTGCATTCCTTATCCCATCGCGGCCTTAATTAAAAAATACATAGTCTATCAAAGATACCCCCACCTTACTTACTTGCATGTATTTTCCTTATTCTTCCCTATTACCATACCATTCGCCACCACCCAGCCTTTATTCTTCATCCTGTTCCTTAGAATCTCCCCCTCCTTATTTATTATCTTATTCTTTGATTTCCTTTCGAAGCTCTCCTTTTTCTAGTAAAGGCCCTGTTTTCTTCTTATTTTCGCATTCGAACCCCCACCCCCTCCCAATGTTACCATACCCTTCACTCATTCGCCTAGATAGTCTTCCGCCATTTCTTTAATCCTTTCCATCCCATTCTAATTGGACACTGACACAAACTTACACGTTACCCTTCCTACCCTTACTGAGCTAATTTGCACGCCCTTCCCCTCTCCCTCTACATTACCTTCTTTCTATAATAAATCCCTAACCCCTATCATAATCCCCCTACTAGTCCTTCCTTTTTTACTCTGTCCAGATCCTGGAGCCTTTAACTATACCCCCTTGGCAGCTTTGGCTGTATTCTATTCCATTCCTTTCGCTCCACCCACATCTCCATTAGTATCACAACATCAAATTCCTAGATATACCTCCAGAAATCCTTATCTTTCTTCTTTACCCCCGCTGGGTTCTAGTACAGCACCTTTCTTTTTTATCGAGCCTGCTCCTCCCCTACCCCCTGCTTCCCATGAAACACATTTCTCTGCACTTCCTTAAATAGCCCTTTCTCCTCGTCCTACATCCACATTTTCTCATCTAATTTTATTTTCCGATATCCTACCTTCGCCGCTACCCCTTCACTCCTCTCCCTCCTAGCTCTGTTGTTTACCACCGCTCTGCATCTTCCTTTCCTTCCTCGCCAAACCGTAAAGAATAAAGACCTTATCCTATATGCAACTTTTATTTCGCATTAACTTCAACTTCTCTTCACAGCTCTCCAACTCCACAACCTCCACTTCCTTCTCCTTTCTCTACTCCAGTCTATCTTCTCCCAGCGTGCCTTTAACTCACACTATGCTCTGTATCAGCTTTCCAAACCCTCCCTTTTTTGCCCATTTCTTAGCTTTAACCCTCTGATCACAATATCATTTTTCCTGCCTTCCTTTTCTTTTCTCACCATTCCCATATCCATTGCCCTTATCTTATCCCTATCCGCCCTCTCTTCATTTTGATTCTTACTCTCTCCCACTTTCTCTTTTATCATTCTCTATACCCTCTCCCTAATAACTCCCTTATCGCCCTACGTCATACGCAAACTTCTCACCAAACGGTTGCAGCGAGAAACTAAAAGTGAGTAAAGGCAAAGCTACTCGCATGGTTGGAAACAACGTGCGTATGACGTCAAATATGCATATTCGTTCGAACGTCGACGTTTGCGTCTCTCACTGTGGAATGGCCCTCAAACTTACTACTAGTACTGCCAGCACTCTCGCTAACCACCTGCCGCTCTTCCACGTCCTGCTCTTCCGTCGGTAATTGGGACCGCTCCATGCAGTACCTTCTTAAACCCACATATCTCTCTTAAGGCTTTTCCCTTTATCTCACTTTGTTCCACCCGTCACAGCCCCTGCAGACACCCCTTTCTCTCCCTTAAAATCCCCCAAACCTACGAGAACCACCCTTGTCCCCCTCGAAGGCTCAAACTCCTAACAACAAAACTGCCCTGATCAACTGTTCTGTTTATGATGAAAAGTTGTGGATAACTAAATTTTTAAGTTTCTGTTTAGGAACTTTTTGTGGTTCCTGGCCCGCTGTGTGATTTCATGACTTGAAATGTGTCTGTTTTTTCTAATTTCTAAGACTTTAATATAGTACCCGTATTTAAAACCTGATCAAATGTCTGTTCAAAGGCTTTCGTATGCTAACATACACACATATATGAAAGGATTAAAAGACGATTTTTACGAAGGTGTCTGTATATTTTTGAGACAATTTTTTTAGAATTAAAAAATTATGTATACGGCTTTTCCTGGTATTTAGAAATTCGAACAATTTATCCTAAGGACTTTTTTCAATAAAAATAATACGGCGAAAATCTTCAATAGCCCTCCCTTCTATAGCCTTTCCGACAATTGACGCCGCGCCGCATGTTTGTGTAACAGTTTCTGTACGGGGTGTGCGTGATCTGCGGCTGTCATTAAGGTGAGCAGTCAGGCGTGAACAAAAAAGGGGAGTAGGCTATAATGAGTTAGTTGCCATTCACCGTCAGTCCCGGAAACGGGGCTATAGAAGAGTTTCACTGTATTATGATTTACTTTTTTGTTTCAAAATCTAAATTAACAAACTAAAATTAATATTTTACGCCAAACAACGTGCGATGTGAAATAAGTTAAGAGAAGAAAAACTTTGATGTTTGTAAACCCTAGAATATTTTCATCACAATTTTTTTAATGTTCGTAAAAAATTACAAATTAAAATTTTAATCAAACAAAAAATAATGAAAAATCCAGATTTCAATTCTTCAGTCAAACTATGCAAGATTCGAACGAAGATAAGCAGAGAAAATTATACACCTAAACAATCTACGAGTTCGTTGCGAATAAATTTTTTATTTTACAAGTAGTTTTCGTTTCATTCTTAAAAAACAGCATTAAACATTTTTTTAAATAAAATTGTCGGACAAGCAACAAAAGCTAAGAAAAAATAACTACAGACAAATTTGTTCACTCATAAAAGAGCTACAAATTCGTTAGTCATTATTTTTTGAAAAGGTGCATAGTTTTTGTTTTAATCGTGAAAAATATTACAAATAAACGAATTAATTCATATGCAAAAATGTGAAGGATTTACAATGACCGAGCGCATAGCGCCAGGTAAATGCATTATCGAAGAGATATAGCAGTTCAAAATTTTTGCTAATTTTTTTTTTAATATTCCATATCTTAGTTTTTAATGAACTGATTTCACTTTTTAATCTCTGAAATTGTTCGTATTGGCATACAATTTTGAACCCACGTAACGAGTGGACCAGCTGATCAAGGCAGTCCTGAGAGGCTTTACGGCAGAAGTTTGACAACCATCTTTCTCTGTCGGCAATCATGCAATCTGTTGTTTCAAGTGCAAACATTAGCTTTTGCATTACTTGTGTATAATGTTCGTGACAAATTTTTGTTGTTTTGCTCCACTTTAAGAATTATAAAACTGATAACCAGTCCATTGGCAAAATTGAAAATAGCTTGCAGTGTTCTACAGCACGTCGGTATTTCTCCAAATTAGCAATAAAAAAAACTTTCACAATTCTAATTATTTAGAATCAGACACCTTCCTTCGTGCCTTCTATTTATCGTGCCAAATTTTTAACACGATATCTCATTTCGTGTGGACGTCAGTTGGGGAAAAAGTACCGATATAGCTTCCAGTTTTATTATTATCGAAATTTTTTTTTTCCAAATTTCTAACGGAACAAAGCGGCGACATGCACTTTACTGCCTACTCTTTCATTTTTCAAATTTTCATAGCGATACCTCATTTCCTTTAAATGTAACTTGGGGCAAAAATTAAGGACCAGTTTTGGTTACGCGACCCTCTCGTTACATGGTCTTAAATAAAAAAATGTAGGTTAAAACAAAAAAAATTTTGACATTTTATTGAAAACCCAAAAATAAAAAATCGCGTTTTTGAAATTAGGACTCCTCCGATTTTTTTTTCATACAAAGCCGTACTCAATGCTTTTAATTAAACACTTTCCTGAAAATTTTTCATCATTTAAATATAATTTAAAACAATTTAATAAGTAAAAGTGAAACATAAACAAAACAGTAAGTATGGAATAAAAGACCGCACTATTCAGTTCGACGAACCTTGCACTTTGACGTATTGTAGTCGAGGTTTTAAATACGGGTACTTTATTAAATTCTTCCAAATTAGAAAAAAGCTCTGGCATTACGCTTAAAAGTGCTTCTTCTACTTTGTATTCGTCGTTATTGTTCTGTAGTCTCGTAGTATGTTACAAAAGCATGAACAGGTAATTGTGTTTCTTCACTTAAGCTGTTAATACATTTATCTACAGGGGCCACAAAGTTTTCGATGTAGGCTCCTTCTAAAAGTAGTTTAAGGTTCTCATCGTCGGAGCAGTTAGGACATTCGTTAAATTAACACGCTATATGTATGCGCAAGATTAAAAATCGACTCGGCTATCTAATAGTTGACGGTTGGAAATGGTAGAGAATTAGACTTAGCCACTTTTTTTATATTGTCACCAATAAACGTAAGTTTAGCGTTCTGATGCGGAATGGAGACGCAAGTGCTGTAGGTACTATTTGTTTCAGTGGGAACGCACTCTTCCGGTCTTAATCCTGCAAACTTTGAAAATCCAATTGTTTCCCCAGCAAAGAGGACTTTGAAAAGTGCATGCAACTCTCTCAAATGACTTAAAACTAAACGTTTTTGAACTTTTATTTTATTTTCATTCACTTTCACGGATACGCAATCTTATTTCCCTGGGATTATACGACTATTATCATTATGGTTTTAAAAATCTTTTACGCACATCACTGTTTCTTCTGACAAAGTTCTTCCCGAGCTAGAAATCCTTTTGAATTGATTAAGTATTTAGCTGTACAAGCCATGTAATACGAAGAATTAACAACGGATTGAATTTTTCTGATTGCCCAAATGTTGGGCAAAATGGTTACAATTGTAGTTTGTCTTCCTTTGATCGATTGAGCTTTTTCAAAATTTTCCTTCAAATTAACTATAATTGCGTCATTTTCATGAACAGGATTTTCATAAAAGTTTTCAGCGTATCGTTTCACATATTTTTCTAAAGGCGTGTTGCTTTTCTTTCTTATTTTGCTCTAGAAAATTGATCTCTTCTTCTGCGCGAATTCGCAAAGAGGCGTTTAAACATAAACCAGATTTCTGCTTGTCTGGTTTAAAAAATGCAGTGTCATTGTCAGATCAAATGTTGTTGTCCACATCCATATCAATTAGTTCTAAAAATTCATCTTCGTGAATTTCGTTGACGTGGGAATCATGATCCCTAGATATATCAGAAGAATAAGTTTGTTCTTGCGAAAATTTCTTACGGTAACTATCGCAAGTAAAATACTTTTTGTAATAAATGAAACATTTTCGCGATTGCTTTCGGAAACAGGCCTAACGTTTTTTCTTTCTTTAATACAACTGTGGTCAGATCTGCCCAAAGGATTATAAAATCTTTTACTATAGTCCGGGGAAATCAGCTTGAAAGAGGTTGATTTCCAGAAAAAAACATAAAATTTTTTTCCCTTCATGATCATGTCCCTGAAGGCATTAGAAATGAATACCAAAAAAGTTCCCCATCGGATCGGCGCCGCATACACCCCTAGCCTCGAAAAACATCCCTTAAACGGCTAGTAGCGCTGGTTTTTGGCTTTTATATACGAAAGGGTGCATCGGAGGATAAAAATGAATAGAAGGAAAAATATTCAGAATAGAATTTTCGATCAAAAAGGGTCTATGTTTTTGCATCACATCAATTTGGAAAATCATAATTAATTTTTTTAAGTGTACGTACAAGCGCTCGGAACTTATTTCGACACTACCTATAAGGTAGAGTTTTTGGTACGTTTTTATATATTCTGGTTTACGAACGAAGGATTAAATTCTTTGAAAAATGTAATTAACTTTTCATACTTAAATATATAACAATTCGAAAAGCGGAGTTCCGATTTCCGGTTGTGGACACGGGTCCAGTCCTACATACCGTTAAAGTGGTTTACACGTGGTGAACTCGTTTTAAAGGTTTTCGAGCATCCTTAACTGACGGGATAAACTCTTCGTCTTACTACACCCCGTATATTCAAGAAAGGGACCCTCTCTATCTACTCGTTTTACAGAGTAAGCAGTAAAGGTGCTAAAGTACTCTGAGGCAGTTGTGTTATGAAATTCATCATGGCATCAACAAGTAAATGTTTTATATGCGACAAAAGTTAAAGTGCAGATGAGATAGTCGAAGTAAAAAGTGAAATTGACAATCTTAGACGCGTGAGTGATATTCGCAAAGATGGATAACTGAACTTATTACAAAGAGTCGGCTCGATAGAATTACATAAAACATGTAGACGTGAGTATATTAAGCAGCGCAATATTAATTGAGATTTAAAAACAACGCAAAATGATCCAGATAAGAGTAATCCAGTTTTACGTTCTATCGAAATATTTAATTTCAAGATAAAATGCCTGTTTTTTGGAGAAAATTGGGACCCAACTGCAGAAAAAAAATGAAAAATCTACGTAACCCTATGTACATGGTACGTGCTACATGTCTTCGAGATAAGGTTTTAATGCATGCTACAAACCGGAAGAACAAATGGGGTGAGCAAGTTTCAAGACGGATAAACAGCGTATCATGCCTTGCAGCAGAAGATGATCGTTATAATCAAAAAGGTTATGTTAAATTTGCAAACATTCCATCCTTGAGTAATAAAAGAGGAAGAACTCAAGATGAAAATTTGATGTCGGCATTCGATGAGCTGTGCTCCTTTATTGATGAAAGTGATGAATGTCAATTCACTTTCAAGGAATTTATGAGAAAAATTAAACAGCATATGCCCAATGGATCATCGGTTTCAGAAAAAACATTAGAACCCAAACTATTTACTACTTATGGGGATTAGATAATGTTTGCGAAAACTCGAGCCAAACCAACAATTGTTTGCTTCCGCGGTTCGGGAATTAAAGTCATAAACAGTTAGTATACAAGTCAATCAGACAACGAACAAGAAGAGCGTATGGGAATTGTGACAGCAGTGGGGTAGATAGTACAAGAAGATATTCGAAACACTCTATATAATATAACAGATTACCCAGATATCAAGGACTTTATGTGTGAAGGAAATGCTTCAGTTGTGCCCACATTGTGCAAATTTTTAGATACAGTTATCGTAGAAGGTAAAAAAAACTGATAATGAAGAATTGCAAAAAAAGTCTATAGCCATCGGCCCTGCTATAACTGCAGCAACAAGACCTCGCTCATTTATTTTTTGCCTATTACTTTCTCTGGCAGTATTTTTGTTTAGAAAAGTTGCGCCAAAAAATATTGTAAATTCAGTTTCAGCTTTAAGTTTCTGCTCAAGCTACAACGATTTTGCGCTCTTTGAATCATCTGCTGTTAAATCTGGCAAACATGATGTAGACATAAATTCCTTTTTTCAGTATGTTTTGGACAACGCGAATTAGAACATAAATTACTTAACTGGAAAAGGTGCGTTTCATTCCATGAGCGGAATAAAATACATAACTCCGGAAAACAAGGTTCTATATCAAGAAATTTGCAAATTGTGAAGTGTTCCTTCGTCCAAAGTGATCGCAAGTACCGGACAAATCCCAATACAAATATTTAAAGAAAAAAGAAAATCAGGTTTAAATAAAATAAAATTAATTAACGCATATGATTATGAAATTAAAAAAAATTAGCATCCCTTCAAGTCCAGATATCCTTTAGTTGTTAGGAAGACATGTTCAGACACCTTCTTTTCCTTCCGCGCAAAGGTTTTATGGAAATTCTGACATCTACTCGTTCGTCCGTGCGATTACAGATTCTTGCATTACCTTTTGTCAATTTATCTCCAACTGAATACAACACGGTGTTCACTGTTTTAAAATTCGCAAGTAAAGAATAAAAAAATCCACGCAAGAGACTTGCTTTGTTACATTTGATTTACCGCTTTATATGAAAGCGAAGGATACTATTACTTGATTATAGATTATCCCAAAAATATACTTTCCAACATTATTGTTAGATTAGGTGGCTTTCACCTTTTAATGTCATTTCTTGAAGCAATTGGATACATAATGTGAGGTAGTGGATTGTCAGATTTATGGTCTACGGTATTCGGTTCCTCATCTATTCCTCAAATGCTCTCAGGGCATGCTCTAGACATAATTGAAGAAGAACATGTGCAAAACTTCTTGAAAATTTAAAAAAATCGTCTCTAACTTTTGAGTCTGTAGAAAACGATGAGTCAATTAAACAAATCCACGAGAAATTAATGGAACACATGAAAATATTGCATGAAATGGGAGAACAGCTTTACTGTGGCTATAATATTTCGTCCTTGTAACTGTTGTATTGCGCTTTATTCAGACAGAACGAATGGGGGATTGGAAGCTTCACTTAGATAGCATAAGAGCGATGTTGCCATTCTTTTATGCAAGTGGCATTTTTTGTATGCAAAGGCTTGTCAATTTAACTCCAAGATATGGATTTGCTTCATCTCTGAATGACAAAACAGGAATTCCATAAACTTAGAGCAGAGGGATTTTTCACAATCCGTCGTTCTGAAAAATTCTGGCGTGGAGTATGGTCTGACATGATTATAGAACAATCATTAATGAAACATATGAAAAGTATTGTAGGAATTACTCACGGAAGAGGCTGTACGGACAACGCACTCAACAATTGGATTTTTGGCTTGTCAGTAGCTTACCACGTATGCGAAAATCTGAAAAATGTTCTGTGGAATAAACAGCGGCATCAGTTTTTAACATGTTGAACTAAGAGATTCCAGAATAAAGACGGACGAAAAACATATGGAGAAATTTGTGCAATGGTTTCAGCAGTATTCTTCCTTTACTTATTTAAAAGACCTTCTTTCAATATCAAGTGGTCTAGTTGCTGCTGAAGACGTACACTGCTATAAAGCAGTACAAATTGAAGGAGAATGATTAAATTAAGGTTCAAGGAAGGGGTAATGTTGAAAAATTTCACTATAAAACGCAGCAATAAATTCAAGAATATTTCTTCATCGAATTCCAGCATCAAAGTTGTAAATGATATCGTGTAGGTAGATACAACGCAATTGTTTCAAAGAATTATATGCACTTAAAGAGCGCAGAAGCATTTAAATACGTGCTTTAATCACAAACTAGCATCTTTTCCACATTCCAACTTCGGTGATAAATGTTTGATAAGAAAGACAAAAAAGTCTGCGTTGTACGACATATTCGAAACCCTCGAAGATAACGAAATAGATATTTCATAATGCACATGTCATTGATGGTGGTAATTTAATTCACCGCGTCGTTTTTTTTTTATATAGCTGTATAAGCTATTTAATAAGAAGAATTGACAACGAATTGAATTTTTCTGATTGTGCAAATGTTGGACAAAATGAACGACAACGGACAACGAATCCTAAACAATATTTCACCTGAAATTTTATTTAAGGAAAGTACAACTGCACCTTTTCCGCAAAAAAATTGTTGAGCAACTTGAAAAATAAAACTTGTTTTATTTCTCAATTAAAACAAAGACTTGAAAACGAAGGATTTGAGAAGTATGTTGCTAGAGATGATGCTGATGTGTTAATTTTTCAGACTGCTGTAACACAGTCTAATTATAATAACTCTGTTGTAGTCGAACTAGATGTAGATCTTCTTGCTTTAATAATTGCTCTCTCTCCCTCTCCCTCTCGATCGGAAAAATATATATTCTTTTTAAAAGAAGGGCAAGGAAATGTTAAATTTCAAATTTATAGTTTACAACGCTTGCAAAACAGTGGCTTCTTGAAAAATGTCAAGGAATCAATTCTATTTGCTCATGCATTCAGCGGGTGTGATACTACTCCCTTTTTCTCTGAGCACGGCAAACTAAAAACGACTACTTTGCTCAGGAAGGATATGCTCTTGGCACAATTTTAAGATATTGTAACGATTTTCAACCCTGTCTCGACACATGATGAAGTTGCAGCACCATTCTCTGAAATTAGTCTGCATAATTATAGATTTGTTTCTTATGAAAAATCTGTGAGTCAGTCCAGTCGTGCTGTCCTTTTGTCTGGACTTCCGCCTACGTCTGCCGCTGCTCGTAAACACTCTTATCGTGCTTTGCATCAAATTCAAATGTGGCGAGGGATAGAACTTGACTCAGAAGAGTGTGGTTGGAAAAAAAACTAGTAACAGCTTATCACCCGTGTACACAACAGAAACACTAGCTCCAGCAACCCTAATGAATTTGATTGTTTGCTCATGAAAAATGGGGTGTAGAACGCGATGTACATGCGCAAAAGCTGGTCTACGATGTTCAGTCATGTGCCTCAACTGCCAAGATCAAGTTTGTCTTAATGTAGAAGAAGATGATGATGAATAAGATATAATTGAAGATTAGGCAGATTATTATGAGTGAAATATTCATTCGTAAAGTCAAAACTTAAAATAGGCCAATGATACAATATAAAACTGGCACTGACAATGTTTAAACTTTTATACCCAAAAGAAAATAATTTTTATTCCGAATAATATTATCAACCGAAGATAAGTGGAATAGGCCGACAGGGGAAGCCACTGTATCCGTTTATGAGTTAGTGGCCGAAAACTAAGCGCGCGAGTACATTTCGTGCCACACGGCAAAACACCCTCCCCACTCTTGGAGCTGATTACGCTTCACCTATGACCTTTACAGCAAAAGTATATAGGGCCATTTTTATTGCTAATTCTAATATAAATATTTTCACTTCTATTCATTTTTGTCCTTCGATACACCCTTTCGTATATATTAGCTAAAAACCAGTGCTACTAACCGTTTAAGGGATGTTTTGAGAGTCTAGGGGTGTATGCGGTGCCATCAGGAATATTCTAACGAAGAAAGAAAAACTTTATCTTTTTTATGGAAAAAAGTATAATTTCCCCGGACTACTAGGAGGCATTTTGGCAATGATGTATTCAGATACGAATGGACTAAAAAACAAGTACTTAAACTCGTTCCAACGAATAAACAGCAAATATTTGTGAGAAAGCAAAGTCGTTAATGTGATTATTACGCTAAAGACGGTACGTGTGAAATCTGAGAGTAGAGTTCTTATTTTTTTCCAATGCAGGTTTAGAATAGCACGCTTGTCGTGAATATGGAGTTAAAAGCGAATCGCAGTTGACGTGACGCGGTGTGGCATAATGATAGTCGCTACGTCATGTAAAACCTTACTTTTTATTTATTTTCTGATTAACCATTAACGGTCTCGAAATAAAATTTGCAGGGCTTATGGAACACATGTATGGCTTCATAGTTTAGAATATAGATGTTTGAATAAATGGCTGATTGCTAAATTGCGTGTAATTGTTAACACTTGTCTTTGAGAGAGACTATGTGCAATTTTTATTTAAATCAACCTAAATCTCTCATAATTCACCATGAAATCACTGCTATGACGTTCAGTTTATTGTGCAATCACTGCAATCTCTCGCAGTTACCCATGCGATCACTGCAAACACTCAGTGTTGAATCTGCAGTTACTGAAGATCACAGCACTCACTTACATTCTTTTGTAGTAACCTGAATATACTGCATTCACTTGGAATCACTTTAATCACCTACAAGCACTTGCAATCAATTTCAATCAGCAACCGGTGTACACCAAAATTCGAAGTTATGTACGCCTCGGCCAGTATAAATTTTTTTTTTGTTTTGCATTTTTGAATGATAAAAATATGGCGTTGAAAATAATAATAAGAAATGTTTGCTAAAGTTAATAATTACCATTTAATTAGGGACTAAAAATTAAGCAATCAGAAGCACGCGCTAGAGTCATTCAAAGTAAAGAAATGCCTTATTGGTTCCGATAAGAACCTATTCAAAAAATATAGCCAAAAAATGTATATATAAAGACCTAACAGAACAACATATAAATATTTGTTCGGCTGCAATTTCCATCCCAATAGTAGATTAGATACCGAATACAACAGGTTAGAGTCAAAATAGAATTTTAAAACTCTTAAGAACCAATTAAAACCTTTAAGAAATGCTTGTGGGTGCCTCGTAGAGCCACTTTGAAATCATGATTTTGAGTTTTAATCTGATTACAGTTGAACCTCGAACACTGTAGCTTTGGATACTGTCACACCTCGGACACTGTCGTCAGCTGTTCCGCGGACACTGTAAGAATCAGGTGATTAGTCCAGGGCCAACGCATCCGATAACATAAGTATACTCTCAGGGGCATCTACAAGACATCTTATCAATACGGTCCCGTAACTCGCCGCCGATTGTCTGAGGGGTTAGACCACGTGCGCTTACAGCGATTATTTAAATCCAAGTTTCTATGCAAATTTCTAACAAAAACTCTTAGAGAAGCGTTTTGAACTTGTATCGTACGTAAAAAGCCGAACCTAAGGAATTCCGGTTAGGGCCACATTCAATGCAGAATTTCGAATTTTGTTCGAAACATTGAATTCTACTTTACCATTAAAAGCCTGATAGAACCACATAGAGAAGCAGTTTGTACTTTTTAATATTCCCAGTCGTGTTTTAAAAGTACATCAGTGCCTGATAGAGCCTACTACAAAAAAGGTCTCCCAGAAACTGTTTAAATGACGAATACATGCCATTGAAAACCGAATTCATATAAAAAGTCTCTTATGAACCAATAAAGGCAATATAGAAACCTATCTGTATCCTATAATTTTTTTAACAGTTTCCATAGATAACATATTATGCATTTTTACGAGATGGATTCAAGAGAATTATACAAAACTCAAGAGAATTTCTCTGAACCCACTAACAAAATGCTCAAAAAGCAGAGCAGTTTTCCATTTTCGGATGTCGACGAATAAATAAGATACCTAGCCGAGCGCAAGAAATATGCGCTTCGATCTTTCACATGGATATCTGCAAGTCCCAGTAGCAACGGAAGACCGGGAGAAAACAGAGTTTGTCACACCGAATAACACGAACGAATTTAATAGAACGCTGTTTGATTTGTAAACTCACCTTATTAATTCGACTCATTAATGAACAAAGCCTTCGTTGGGATAAAACATAAGGTGGCCTAAGCATATGTAGACGATATCATCATCCCTGCAAGGGATTTTGAATTCTGTATGGACCAGTTATCCAAGATTCTGAAGGAGTTGAAGAGAAGACGGGGCTCACGTTGA
The DNA here is from genome assembly GCF_010883055.1 of Belonocnema kinseyi. Lineage (NCBI taxonomy): Eukaryota > Metazoa > Arthropoda > Insecta > Hymenoptera > Cynipidae > Belonocnema > Belonocnema kinseyi. The sequence goes on along the minus strand of NC_046665.1, from coordinate 505,460 downwards.
ACCCAGAAAAAATTTTATTTGTCGCTTTGGAGGTGTTTTCTCTCAAGCATATAATTTATTCACATGGTATAACACCTGGTTTGCAGCAGCAAGTCGCAATACATGACTTTCCACAACCTCGAAGTGTTAAGGGGATGCGAAGATTCATTGGACACACTGAATTTTTTCAAGAGACAAGAGAGCAAGTGGGAGTAATCTGAACATAATTCTCATTTCAAGAAACACGGTGTATCTTTGCGAATAATTACTGCATGGAAGGTAAGGTTTCAAAAATTTCATTTTTTTTTTGCATTTTTGACTAAAATTGAAGGAGTTGTGTTTTTGCAAAATACCTTATTTCCTGCGAATCCCACCACAAAGTTCGTAGAAAATTAACTGCGGTCATATTTCGGAATTTTTGTCACAAATAAGTGTACCATATATGATTCATTTATCATGTATAATACGTCTTTTGACATTAATAAATAAATAATTGTTTATAACAAAATTTTTCTATCAGTACTTATGTTTACTTTTTGGCAATTTATTTAGCATTTTTGTGATAAAAAAGTCACCGTAATAGATTAAAAATGTGTCATATGTTTTTTATCCATAAGAAAATATTTTTATTCATAATGGTTTTTAACAAAATATTGCTATAACCACTGTTAAGTACTTTTTGACTACTTTTGTGGCAAAAAAGTACTTATCGCTGATTAAACATGTGATATATATTTTTTATTGATAAACAAATAGTTTTTGCATAATGAACAAGTACTTTTTAAATAATTATTTATTATAAAATCTTGTCATAATCATTTCTGAATACTTTTGTAGCACGAAAGCTTTATAATTAATTAAAAATGTGATATATATTTTTTACCAATAAGCAAATCGTTTTTTTGTAATTTTTGTGACAATACCTGCTAATGAATACTTTTTTTTGCATTTAATTCCGTACTTACCTCCGAGGCGCTTGTAATTCGCAGTATTTTCTGTAAATTGTACACAATTTTCTTTGACCATTTTTACGCATTGAAAATAATTAAGTAATTGATTACTTGAAAGTAATAACATATGAAATGTAATTTAATAGTATAAAACATTTCAAATAAATTATTAAATGTATTACTTTGTATTCCAATTATTTACCAAATATTTATTTCTTAATTACTTAATTTTTATGCAGAATTTTTATGCAGAAAAGTATTTATTAGAAAAAATTGTTAAAAACAATTATTAAAAAAACGATTTGTTTATCGATAAAAAATATATATCACATTTTTAATCAATGATAAGTACTTTTTTGCCACAAAAGTAGTCAAAAAGTACACAACAATAAAAAAAAACATATTACATAGTTTTAATCAATTACGGTGACTTTTTTGCCACAAAAAATGCTAAAAACGGCCAAAAAGTAAACATAAATAGTGATAGAAAGCTTTAGTTAAAAACAATTATTTATTTATTATTGTAAAAAGATGTATTATACATGATAAATGAATCATATACACTCATTTGTGACAAAAATTCCGAAATATGATCGCAGTTCTACTTTACGGTAAGCTCAGGTGCCTCTATGCATGAAGAGTGCACTTTCCAAGGTCATATCTCGTGACCTATTTGGGCTTGGACACTTTTTTTTATCTTACGCCAAATTGGCTCTACTTTCATTTATTCAATTTTAGTGAAAATGCACAACAACAAAAAATGAGATTTTTTAAACCTTACAATTCCCAAAATAATAGGTCTAAAACACTTTTTTAGTTATACGCAGATTTTTGTAGACTCTATTTCATCCTCTTGCACAATCAACGTAAACTGAACTTGGCAGAATTTATTTGGAAAAAACTGAAGTCCACTTTTTTGCCCGGAAAAACAGGCTAAAATGGCCAACTTTGAGGGGTCATAACTCATGACCTATCACAGGTAGGATATTGTTCTTTTTTGTAATTACAGGAAATTGAGTCTAGGTCCACTCACCTATAAAACACTTTTCCGTGCAGTAATTATTTGCAAAGATACACCGTGTTTTTTGAAACTTAGCGATTTTTCGCTGAAAATAAAAAAAATGGGGACTTTTGAATGTATCATAACTTGGAACCAATAGAAGTCAGCGGATTATTTGTTAAACAAAATTTGTTTAGAATTTTGTTTTCTTTCTTTTTTCTGTTGGGCATTTTGCTCTAGAATGTAATGGGAATTGTTCGTGCATTCAAAAGTAACTTTTGGAACTGTTTAAAAAAAACCGGGTTTGGCAACTGATCTGTTCAAGCATTTTTGATCTGTCAAAAAGGACCCGAAAACGAAACTTTCTCATTAAAAATCATTGCTGGTTGTATTTATTGTGGAATTTCACACTTTTTTCCGACGTAGTGCCTGGACTATGAATCAATAAAAACAGAACAATGGCGAATCGTGGTGGAAAAGCCTATGCGTAAAACGATTGTAATCATATACCATGATCTTCAAATACATATCGCCGTAGACAGAATAATGGCAGAGGTCAAGAGGTAATATTGGTTTTCTAGAATGAAAAACTGTGTATGTAGACATGTTTTTATGTATTCTGATTGTGTTTTAACCAAATGTCCGACAGGAAAGAAAACTGCCCTTTGAAGTGATCTGTGAGAAGCATTTGGGGCCCTTCGTGAAGATTCGTCGAGGGAGATCGCATTTTTTTAGTAGTTACCCATAATATCACTCGATGCACTCTCTTGAAACCTGCAAAAGACACGACGGATCATGGATCAGCAAAGGAGATGGAACAAATATACCGGCAATTTATTGTTCCAAAAACAATGAATTACGATTGTGGAGCTGCTTTCACGGGCAATGTTTTCGAGTACTTCTGCAACAAGTTCTTGTGCTGGCGCACATATCGAAAACCACTTAGCGCAGTCAATTTGCAAGCGACTCATAAGTATTAACCTCGATACGACGAAGGAAGACGCAGTAATCTCGAGACGGAAATAGTGATGGAGTAATTCGGGACAGTGGATTAGATTCAGAACAAGGTTTAATCAATCATGAGAGCAGTAGAGAAAACGAAGCTTCAACCCAAATTTTGAGGCACAATGATGATGATTGAGTCTTTGGGGCACGATACATACAAAATCGTACAGCTAACGCATACTTCTGCTTGAAAAATGAATGCAGCTATGGTTCATCCATCTCAAATATCGTTTACTTCAATGGTTTCTCTTAAGCCTAAAGATCTGGCTGAAAAGGATGACGAGCTTCGTGGATATTTTTCCGGTGAATCCGACCTCTGGGCTATCAATTATTGTGTGTATAATGCAGCGAGAGCTTTAGCCGATGCGAACCGTAAAACAAAACCAACGGCTGATCATAAGACCAAAAGAAGAATGCATCAACTTGCCATAAAGATAGGCTGGGCAAGACAGTACGCGTCCCGTATTCAATGTGTGATTGACCATATCACATCTGGCAGGAATTTTACCGCCAAGGTTCGAAAGTTCGTGCGCGAACTCCGGACCCGTTATTACACACTTAACAAGTCAAAGCTGCTGACCATCAGGCAGCATATTGTTGAGAGAATACGGATTCTATCTGACGCCTAGAGAAGTCTACAGCGGAGGGAGAGGTGGGTCAGAGAGAATCAGCAGTTTTTCTCTGACCAATCTCGACTCTTCCAAGACCCTCCAGTTACTGTCGAACACCCACCCAAACCAGAGGAGGTCGAACTATTTTGGAGAGAAGTCTACGAAGTTCAGCATAGACT
>NC_046665.1:483134-501636 GCF_010883055.1 Belonocnema kinseyi | reverse complement strand
CTGACCCGAAGAACTACAGGCCAATAACTTGTCTGAACACGCTTTATAAGATATTCACAGCTATCCTAAATGATAGGATTGTTCGGGCAATTGAACCTGCGTAGCAAAAAATGTACGAATAACGTGGCTCAAAGAAAGGCGTAACAGGATGTCAGGAGAACCTTCTCGTTGATAGATGTGTCTGCAAAGACGCAGCATTTCATCGGCGTGACCTATCGATGACCTGGATTGATTAGCGGTAAGCTGATGATTCGAATTCTTATAGACTGAGCATTGTCTTTTGGAAAGCTTAAAGGTTCATCCGCACATCGTGAGGAGCAAAAGAGATAAATGCCGCTTCGCAAAACCAGATTTAATATCTCATCTGGAAAACATTGTGTGGCAATTAACAACGTCATCTTTGAGGCAGGTGTCTTTCAGCGGGAAACCATGTGGCAACTCCTCTTTTGCCTCATATAATTGCCACTATCTCTCGCACTTCGACATTCCAAAGGGTACTTTTGGGGCAAACTTGGAAATAAAAACTTGGAATAAAGACAGGAGCTGTGGTGGAAAATGGGGGAAGGTGAAAGGACCAACAAGTTCAAAAAAGGTTGTAGTGAGGCCAAAAAGTTCTAGTAATAGCAGTTTTCTTTCACGTCTAGTAAAGTAATGCGGGAAATTGTTTATAAAATGACAGGTTTACTCGATTATTTTCAACAAATGATTGCTTTCTTAAACGTATAAAAGCACAGCTCATCTATAGAATATTACACCGTTATCTTCTTATTACGACAACCAGAATGCATACAAACATACATACATACATACATACATACATTTCAGAGGCTGACTATGAGGAACGCGGAAATCATTCAAAAATCGAAAAATTAATCACTTTAGCCATTATTAAACTAAATCCCACAGCGTTATTAAAATTATGCCAGCGGAAACAGAACAAGAAAGAGAGAGGTCATTACGTAGAAACTATAATAAAAAATTCAAATTAACCCTGGAATTCAAAGTCCCTCTGGATGCACAGACGAATAGTGGTTCGCCTTTTCCGTCGTCGATTCACGTTCAGAGAAAGGTTTCAGGTTCGCACAAAATCCTTGACCAATCATTGCGCGCGCAGGGAGCACGGTTCATGATGTGAGACAATAGGCAGCGTGCGAACTTTTACGTTAATTTAGGAATACCACACTAATTTTAATTAGGTAAACCTGTCACAGTTAATGACCTAAAGTAATCATAATTAACAATAAGTACACTATGAATAATTATGAGGCTTATAAAGGACTCCAGGATAATACTACTCTTATAAAGGACTACCCCAAAAGAGAAAATGATTCTTAGTTCAGATAAGGGGCTTATGTAAAAAAAGGTAAATCTTACACAAGCGCATAAATCTCTATTAGGAGGCATGAGTAGAACCTTTTCTTGTGCCACCTTACCTTTGGGTTGAACGAATCTGGGACTGGCTCCGACGGAAGGGTTACTGCGTTTTCGGCATACCGCATTTACGGCATACCAATTAACGTGTTGGTGTGAGGGGAAGAATTAATGAACCAATTCATAGATTAATTGTACTTTATTAAGCTTGGCATTGCAAGGAGGTGGATCAGCGGAAATGATAGAAAAAAAATAAAGTCGCACTATGTTGAAAAAGTGAAGATAGCATTTCTGCCTAAGAAACTTTCTTCTGGCCCCTTTCTCTTGCACCGATAAATCTTTGGCTATAGGTGATCCTCGCGTTGGTTGCGATCTTAGTATTTTAAGCTAGGTTTTACATAACTAATCTCTGCGGTATCGATAGTAACAAGAATCGGAATGGTTTGAGTATTTTACCCATCCTAAATCTTTTCAATCTTAAATCTGATTCAAATCTTAATTCTTATTTTTCACTTAGGTAAATCTTCGTGCAGCTGATAGGACCAAAAAAAAAAACGATTAGCATGGACGAAATCACAAAAAACGTGTTGATTTATACGGATTTGATCTTGTTAAAGTATCCCGTCACGATTTGTTCCGGGATAGGTGAGCGTATAACTAATCCTGTCGCGTACGTGCTCGGAAATCTCTGGCTAGTCTGCCATTACGCCTACAGGCCACGCGTATCTTTTCTTGCTGTTCCTGTTATTTAGGACCCCCGTGGAAAAGTTTCTGTCATGGCTTCCGTGACCACTTCTCGGCGATGACCATATCAGAGCGGTAAAGAGGTCCACAGTTGAGGCAGTTTGGCTTCGAGTATCATGGCAGCCCGCAGCTCTAACAATAGAGATACATAAGCTCCATCTGAGGGCGCTGGCCCACTTCATGACCCAACTGATGGCATAGCGAAGAATTCTGTCGCTATAGGTCCGCGGTAAGCTCTGAGCTTCAGAGCTCCCATTTTTAACCATCCTTTTATTGAAAGCCGGTCGTATCCTAGGATACGATGCCACTGGATTTCTTCCAACATTTCTTTGTTGACTGGGGGCGGAATTTTCGGGGCTGGTTAGAGTAGTCTGACCTTTTCGTTTATTTGATTTTCGTCGATTTTCTTGACACTTGAACTTTTCCGAAAGTTTAGCTGCTATGTAGTCAACCTTTCTCGAGAGAATCCGTTGTCTCCTCAGGAAAAGGTCTGCCACTCGAAAGGAATTATCCCGATGTTTCTTGTTATAATATGCTGCCTGTCATTCGTAAGCTCAATCCAAATTACGAGTGATTAAATCCCTCAAGTGGTCCAACCTCCTCACTCGCTCTAACCAGCAATTGGTATCTGGCGGTATCCTCGGTGTGCTCCTCTCAAGGTCTCTCCTTAACTGCCGGAACGGTATTGGGTTCCTACCAAGATTAACGAAAGAAGGGGAAACCTCGAGAGAGCCATTCACAGGAGTATTGAAGGCGAAGCGAAATATCTGCTTCGGCACAGTGTACCATCAGTGGGTTGCAAAATTCATCACCGTTGTCGGTATGGAGGACCTCGGAAGTCCTCCAGCGCGATATGATCAGATCCTCAAAATTCTTTTTAATGGTTGGGCCATTCGCGGCGCGTACTGGAATGGCTTCTATCCACTTAGTAAATAGGTCATAAAACACAAAGATGTATTGATAACCCAACTTACTGGGTGGAAAAATGGCCCATTATGTCCGTGGCAACCACCGTCGATGGCCGCTCTGCTATACGTTGCCCCATTAAACCCGTCAGGCGGGACTGTTAAACTTTGCACCACTGGCAGGAGTCGCAGCACCGCACTTATCTCGCTACATCGCCGTACGCCCCAGGTCAATAATATCTTTGGGCCACCCTTTGGTAAGTTTTATCTATTCCCAAATGATCTGACTGTGCCTTATTGTGGGCCTCTGCCAGAACTTTTGACCTGAATACCTCCGGGACCACCATCTTCCAAGCTTCCAGGCCCGATAATAAGTTTTCCTTGTTTTGGTTTGGTTTGTGCCTGTGTAATCTATTCCCTTCTACCTTCCAGTCGGAAAAGATCCATGTCTGGGAATTTACTGCTTCCGCTTTCCTTTGGTACCGTGAATCTGTGCTTTCTGAGTCGTTATTGTACCCCACTGCTACTGTGGGGACTTCTTGTTTCTCGGTAATCCTGGAAAGCGCATCCGGTACCTAGTGAAACACGCCTTTTTAGTGTGAAATCTCAAAGTTATTTTCCAGGAACCCCAGAGACCATCGAGCCCGACGTCCGGTAGGGTCCTTTAGGTTATGCAACACTTAAGACTACTGTGGTCCGTTATAACTTTAAAATGGAGCCCCGTCAGAAATTCTTGGAACTTTCTGATTCCTCAAACTACTGATTAGCATTCTCTCTCGGGAACCGTAGAATTCCGCTTCGCAGCGGTTAGAGTTCTGCTTACATAGGCTATGACTTTCTCTTGTCCCTCTTCGTAATGTGTTAGAACTACCCCCAGTCCAGTAGCACTTGCGTCCGTTTGGAGGTAAAAGGGTGCTATTTCGATGTCTCCGAATGAGGGGTAGGCTAATACTGGCGGAGTAGTCAAGGCTTTCTTTAACTTGTCAAATGCTTCTTGTTGTTCCACGTTCCAGTGCCACCTGGCATGTTTGCGAAAAAGTCTTGTGACGGGCTCTGCTGTTCTAGCGAATTCTGTAATGAATCTGCTCTACCAAGAAGTCAGACTTATAAATCTTCGCAGTTGTTTGACATTTCTTGGCGAAGGGTATCATATGATCGGCACAACTTTTTTGGGATCTGGTTGTAGCCTTCCTTGTTTACTAAGACCGTGGAAGACCATTCGCTTCGGGAGTTTTTCACAGTGCCCTACGATAGTAACCTATAAAACTGCGTACATTGCCTCTTTAACCTTTGGCGAGACGATTCTGTAACGCTCTTTGATTTGTGAGTGACCGTGGACAGCTATCTTATGTTTATCGAGATGAGTGGCGCGGAGTTGGCCTCTGTTCTTGCTCATTGAGGGGAGTCTCCTATTTAAGAAGACCCAGTGTCTAAATTTCTTGTACCTGCGACTTTGTAGTCCCTGGTAATGCTCTCTATTGTTAGCAGTACAGTTACTTTATCTCGACGTGATCTCCAGTAACATTAGCCATTATCACCATTGATTGACGTGAGCGATGAACCTCGATCCCCAATGAGTTCAAAACTCTTTCCGAAATGTCCTAGTGGATCCGGGGTCAAACAGCGTATCGAGGGGAACCGACTTAGCACCCTGGGCTCGTTTGGGTCCGCCTGGGAGCTCGCTTCCCTGGTGTACTCAAGGGGGTAGCCTTGTTCCCTTGGGGACATCCCAAACCCCTTATAACTGTCCATAATCGTAATGGCCTGTATTGAGATGGGTGGGGCCGCCCCTTTGGGATTAGCCCCATCATCCCTGGAGTATACTACCACGGCGTTAAAGCGATTATTCGGTAAACATGTACCATCGGGGTCCAATCGATCTATTAAATCATCGATCGCGCATCGGCTGAGTATACGGACGCAGGTAGGGTTCGCATTAACGGTCTAGGTTGTTTGTGGGGCACTAGGGACAGTGCTTACTGCCTCTTCCCTCCATTTCCCGAACAATCCGGAAAAATTTTTATCGTAAAGCCCTATTTTTGCATGAATAGCAAGTTAGCTTGCTGGGTTGAGCAAAACCCTTTTGATAGTGACTGGCTTGCTTACAGCGGTAGCAAGTAACCTCCTGCTTATCTTCGGCTTTGCTTAACTTTTGGATTAGCAGCGGCCTCCTTTCCGCTGTTTCCTCTACCTATGCCACTGTTGTTACTCTTCGGTTTACCTTTCTTTTTTTCTGGCTTTTAATATCCTTCTTTTTTCTCCGGTGATATTACCGCGTTCTGATATAGCCGTGGCACAGTCATCCTCTACGAATACCGCCGATATACTGGTCTTTCTTGAATCACTTGATGATATCGGGCTCTCAATCCTCCGTGGTTCCATCCAGTTGCTCTACTATAGGAACCTCGTCTTGGAGAAGGTTGATAAGGCCCTGAAAATCTGTTAGATAAGCGTCGATTGTTTCCTCTTTACTTTGGGTACGGCTGTGGATCTGTTCCCGGACACGTCTGTCATAATCATCGTCCCCAAAATGTCTCTTAAATTCTTTTGAGAATTTTCTCCAGCTGTACAACTCCTGCTCGTAATTTTTGAATCACTTAAAAGCCATATCTTTTAACATGACAGGCCTTGACAATAATAGCTCTTCATCGGAAACTGTATTCAGTTTTCTTCGGTCTTCAAGTTGCATTAAAAAGATGTCGGCACTTAACTTGGAGCTGCCATCGAAGTTTAGTTTCCAGGCGGATATTATTTTTCCGATATCTGCCTTATTCCTCCGATAAGGGCTTGCCGAAATATTCCGGTAGGTTGCGCTTCTATTAACCGTCGTTATTATAACCAAATTAAAACTTCTACGCTCGATAAAAATCGACATGTTGTGTGTGGTTGTAATGGTAGTTGTTGTTACTAGTGTGTCGGTAGCTATTATTATCGGACACAGGTTAAGATAGGGTTTAATTGGTAAGGCCGAATTTAATTCTGAAAGTAAATCCCCAATTTCGAGGTCCGTATTGTCCAAAGTCTCGGTAGTAACTGAAGATACGTCCGAAGCTCAGCTCCACATTCCCTTCACTAGTTTAATCCCCTTACGTAACCTGGAGCTTTTATCCCTCCTTCCGCAGGAAATGTCAAGGGACAATAGTTGCAGGACCTCTATCAGTTCGCGATTATCCAACTCGGATATCAGGTTCTTTAGTTCTGTGAAGGTTTTCACCCCCGCGATTGAATCAAAAACCGACATTATGTGAATTATTTTCACACTTACTACAGCGTTCGAATCCACCCTTGCACCCGTAAAAAATAAAACCAAGAATAAAAATAAATAACTATTCTTCCGGCATGACCGTTGATTAATCTAGTGAACCTAGGATGATTCCATAAAATCTTAAATTGGAATATAATGCTCTATTTTCTCATTTATGACTTGCTAATTCTTGCTAACCGTGTTACATCAAAAGGATCGTTCATGTTCGTAGGAATCTCTCAGGTCCCTTAAAATCCATGGTCCTATTAAATCAATGTAATAACTTATTACATGAATTATTTGTCGCGATTAGATAATAAAAGGATCGTATTATTCAATATTTCCTAATTGATAGGACCATTTGTTAAGACAAACACCTTAAAGGAGAGAAAGCATTATATTTTCTGAGGAGTTCCATCTTTGAGGAATGTAGCGTATCAGAAATCAACAAGAAAGCAATAGAATTTGCCGATATGCTAAGTAATATACGGAAAACTCTTGTAGAATCTCCACCAGCAGTGGAGCGCATTGGTAGCACTGGTAGCACTGGAGTGGGTACCCACCTGGCTACCAGAGGGGTGGGCTGTTAAATAGCCGCCCCCGATAAGAAAGCTGATCTTTCTTCCGATGCGTCGGAAGAACACCAAACTCTAGGGGAAGGACTGCGGTTCTCCCTTATTATTTACCCTATTAGGTTTTGCAAATCCCATGCGCGGTGGCATAAGCCACTTATTTCGGGTTAGAAAGAAGGGACGTATAGTCCAATTGAATCTAACTCTCTAGAAAGAGGCGATTCTATAGTTACGGTCGCAATTGAGGCGATTATAACATTACACGTCATCGTGTACCTTGCCCAGCCCGGTCTGAGGTACATATACTATATCATCGATTTTCTCTTAGCATGCGTTCGCCAGCTATGCGACTCAAAGTATAACGTTGTATTTACTACTCGGTATTTCTTGCACGATTCCGAGTGAGGAGGCGAAATTTCATAGTAAGTGGTACCGCCTTCTAAATTAATTCATATTAGATTTAAATGACTATAAATGAGATGTTCGTTTTCTTAGATATTTTTATCCTTTCTTAAACATGCGCAAGGCTTATTAAGAAAAATAGTTTTCTTGTTTCGGTATAATTCTCGAGCACTGTAAATTTTGTTATAGGTAAAAATTATTAAAATCCACTGCTCCGAAGGAGAATAATTTTTGGTTGAATGATTCTTTTAAAATCTCTTTTTGTTTAGGGCAGATAACCATGAAATAAATACAATTTATATTGAAAGCAGTAATCTCTCACTAGGAGATTTTTGTATATATTATTTTAAAGTAGATTAAAGTAAGGAAAAGGTGATTCTGCCTAGCAGAATCACCTATTGTGTCACGGGTCATAATGATGACAAATTCTGATTCCTAATATCTCATTAGAGATTGGGTTTAGAACCCAGGATCACTAAATAGAATGCTCCACATTTCCACTTCTATGCGGAATTTCTAAAAATTGTTGCCATATAGGAAGTAAATGCTTGTACTTAAGTGCAACAAGGATTCTTCAATTTACTTAATTTCTTTATCAAATAAAATCTTTCAATATCACATATAAACAATGTCACGAAAAATAAAAGATCACAATAAATTTTATTCAAAAAAGGTCAGAGCGCTCAAAGCAAGCGTGGCCTCTTGGTGGCTCCTGGGTTAATATAAAAAAATTTTGTTTTACCTAGCCGACTAGCTACGAGATAAAGACAGGCGATGATGTGGAAAGTGGGGGTTGTGAGGAAAGGACACAAAAAGTGTGCCTGCGCGAAGTTATCCTTCCTGGTTGGCTAATATGGCGCGCTTTTAGTGCAATTACGGAAAGGGAAGTAAAAGTTGTTTACCGAGTTCCATGAAATTAATTTTGGGTAAATGATAAGTTTAAATAATTACTTATAAATTGTGTGCAACTTGAACGTTATATATGATGTTTTTTTAATCAGGAAATGCTACTGTACTTTTTCATTACGTTTTGGTCACTTTAAAACTACACGCATAACACCCAAAAATAACTTTTCATACTAAAAATTGAGTGATTAGCTTTATTGAGCAAATTTTTTGACTGTACAAAAGAGTACACATAAAAAATGAAGCACAGTTAACACCTCTCGCTTTAAATCAATCAATTTCTTTAAATGAGGGTGCACCACATTGACCGCCGCGCCACATTACCCGCCGATTCCCTACTTGATTATTTTCTACAAATGATCCACGATAAAAAGTTCTTATGCCAAAAAGTAAAAAAATGGACAGTTTTTCGTTCGTATTGAATCAAAGGTCGCCTTTTGTGCACGCTAGAGTAGACATACCGAACTCGAGGACTGTTTGGCGCCACGTTTAGGGACCATGCGCAACTTCGTGCATCATTGATATTTTATAGTTTAGGACCCCCGATCAATATTGTACGTGTCTGAAGGTCGACACAAGAACACTTTTTCGTTGGTGTTGCGTCCAAAGCCGATTTTTGTGCATGCAAAAGGAGAGATACCAACACTCGAAAACGGTTTGACGCCACGCTCAGGGATTATGCTCAGCTTTGTGTCCCTTTTAAATTTTGCAGTTTAGGAACCACTGTTTAATAATATACGTGTATGTAGGTCAAGAGAAGAACACTATTTGATAGGTGTTGCGTCCAAAGCCGCTTTTCGTGCATGCTGAACGAGACATACCGATATTCATGGACTGTTGGCAGCCATGCTCAGGGCTCATTCTCAACTCTGCTTTTTTGACGCTTTGTAGTCTAGGACCATCTGATCGATAATGTACATGTCTGAGCCATGTATATGTGCCAACTAGTCCTCTAGTGTCGCTATATCTCTGTTAGCATACATGAAAAGGGAATTTGGACATAGCGGTAAAGCAAAAGTATCCTTCTCTCGACCTTCAGACACGTATATTATTGGTCGGGGCTCTTAAACTACAAAATATAAAAGGGGCAAAGAGCTGCGCATGATCCCTGAGCGTGGAATCAAACCGTCTTCGAGTGTCGATATGTCTCCTTTATCATGCACGAAAAGCGGCTTTAGGTGCAATATCAACGCCAAAGTATTCTTCTCTCCACCTGCAGAAACGTATATTATTAATCGTGGGTATCCTAAACTACAAAATGTCAAAGGGGCACAGAGCTGGGCATAATCCCTTAGCGTGGCGCTAAACCGGGTTCTAGTGTCGGTATGTCTCGTTTAGCATGCACAAAAAGCGGCTTTGGACGCCACACTAACGATAGTGTATTCCTCTTTCGACCTTCAGACACGTATATTATTGATCGGGAGGTCCTAAACTATAAAATATCAATGATGCACGAAATTCGGCATGGTCCCTAAGCGTGGCGCCAAACAGTCCTCGAGTTTTGGTATGTCTACTCTAGCGTGCACAAAAAGCGACCTTTGATGCAATACGAACGAAAAACTGTCCATTTTGTTAATTTTTGGCATTAGAACTTTTTATCGGGGATATCATGATTTACAACATATCCAAAATTTAGAAAAATTCACTGAGATATTTTTTCAATGTATTTTGTGCTCGGTCCTTTAAAACAGGTAAGATTTTTTTCTTATCTAACTGTAACCCATTTTCGTTTACTTTGAAAAATACGTGAGGTTGTAATTTTGGTGTTATTATTCTGTCCATCAGGCGCTAGAATGTAGCAGAAGTCCAAATGGCCTCCTCTTGAACTGATAAATTCCTTTGCCTGAGACTATAAATGCTGTCATCGGTTTAGATTACTCGTCCAACAGTATCTGATGATATGCTGAACTAATAGCTATTTTTGAAATATATTTTTCTGACCTTAAAGTATCCAATATTTCCGACATTAAGGGAATTGGCTTTAAATATTTTTTAGTTATTTTATTAATTTTCATAAAGTCTAAACAATATCTGTATTCCCCATTAGGTTTTTTAATCATAACTATCGGATTCGACCAATCGCTATTAGAAGACTATCATTTTTTCTTCTAGTAGTTGATCTACTTGTTCGTACATGGATTCTCTTATTTTATATGACGCATAATAGTATCTTTGATTTATAGGCTCATTACCTCGCACATTTGTTTTATGGCTAGTCAAATCGCTTGATTTCAATTCTGTTCCCTGATCTATTATCTTTCTTTTATTCAAATTCTCTGATTGCACTTTATGTGCTTCGCTTAATTCTACTATGCCTTCCAAAATTTCCTTACAAAATTCCAAGTTTTTTCCTTTGTATTTTTAACCGTCTAATATTATTTTTTATTACCGCATTATTCCTCAAATCATACCAATTACTTTTTCTAATTGCGAATAATTTTTCTACTATCGAGTCATTTCCCCCCTCTATTTGATCGATAGTCGTCTTCAATTAGGAATCATTTTTCTCTTTATCGCATTCCAATGTCCCTGTAAATTCTGTTTCTAATTTCCTATCTTTATTTTTTGTATGTATATTCGTATTTATTTTGTTTCTATCCTTATTTGTTTTCTTTTCTCTCTCTATTTTGACTAGTAAGGAGGGTCTGGGGTGGGGTGTATGGTGACACGGGAGAAGAGACTTCGTACGGTAGCAAATCTGTCTCTTTTTCTTGCATTTTGTTTCTCAAGCTAATCTTTGTTCCGAACTATAATTTGCTTTCCACACTCTTCCTATTGTTACTTTCCTTGGCATCGTTCATTACCGGTTTCTGCATTTTAATGATATTCGCTTCTATCGCGTATTTAATATTTTGTAATTCTGGTGACCACCGAATCTTTTTCTCATAATCCATTTTCAAACCCAATTTTTCTATCAGATCGGTTCTTATTATTTCTATCAATCTTAAAACTTGGTGCCAGGCCAAATAATAACTATTAATCTGTATGACTTACTCTAATTGGTATTAATACTTGTTCTGTAGCTTTTAATTTCTGACCATTTGCTACCTGTTCCGGATATTTCATGTCGGTTTTTCTATTTTTGTATTGTTTGAGTGTTTATATTTCACGTGAGGATTCTCTTCTCTTTCTCTTTCGTCAACAAGGTAACGTTCTTATCTTGTCAACGCTAATATACCTTTTCGCTGTTAGAAATATTGAGGAGGTCCAATGTACCAATGTATCGTTTTATGGTTTTTTTTTAATTTTGTAGTCTAACTCTTTAATTGTTTTTATATATTTTTTACCTATTATGAGTGAATTGCACCTGGGATGGAGAGGGTGTGGGTTATCGAAAAGGAGACGAAGTCAGTAAAGATGAACAATATAAAATAAAACAAAGGGTTTAGTTAAACCAACCTATAAGTGAGTTTCAACGTCGAGATCGTCTCCATAGCCCGAACCGAGCGGTGAAGCCGTGAGTCGGCAGTTGGTGGTAAGTGGCACCCGGGCGATGAAGCCAAGACACCTGGTTTAGAAGGATTGAAGCATCTATCAGGTCGTTTTGAGAGCCCAGGTTTTGAGTATTAGGACTAGGAAGTGGTGTTCTCCACACTACTAGTCCTAGGTTCGCAGGGTCGTATCATTGTAGGGTGATTATAACTAAGTTATAATAACCATGGACGCACAGACGGAGAGTGGTTCGCCTTTTCCGCCATCGCTCCGTGTTTGAAGAAAGGTCTAAGGTTCGCACGGAACCCCTGACCAATTATAGCGCGTGCAGGGTGCGCAGTTCATACCGTAAGCCAATAGGCAGCCTGCGAACTTTTACGTTAATTTAGGACTATCAAACAGATTTCAGTTAGGTAAATCTGTCACAGTTAATGACCTAAAGTTAGCATAATTAACAATAAAGACACCAAAAATAATTACACAGGCCCACAAAGAAGATGTCTGCACGAGAAAAGTCACTAGGCTACCCTTATGGATTTTGAGCCGCTGTATCCGAATAGGGCCTCAGAATTTGTCCTACACGTCTCAGTTTTTCCCTAGATGCAAAAAATAGGAAAAATCCTAGGGATAATTCGCACGTTATTTTGATGATACTCGTATTAGCGAAAATAGACACATCAATATTACATTCTTAAGTGCAACGACTTGTAGAGATTTAATTTTTATACCGAAATTCTTTAGTATGCGTTCGATTTTCCCTAGTTTGGTTAATTCTAGGGATTCTTATGGATTTTGAGCCGCCGAATCCGAATCTGGCCTTAAAATTTCTCTTATACGCCTAAGTGTTCCCCTAGATGCAAAAAGTAGGGATAATCCTAGGGATTTTCTGGTCACACAGGCCATACAAAAAAATGGTCTGCACGAGACAAGATACTAGACTATCCTTACGGATTTTGAGTCGCTGAATCCGAATCTGGCCTCAGAATTTCTCCTACGCACCTCAGTTTTCCCCTAGATGAAAAAGTAGGGAAAAGTTTAGGGATTTCTGATCACACATGCCATAAAAAACTTTCTGCACGAGACAAGTGACTAGGCTACGCTTATTGGGTTTGAGCCAGTATTGGGAACCAGTATACGCGGAAATAGACACATCGATGTGATACTCTTAAGAAGAACGACTTGTAGAAATTTGATTTGTACACAGAAATTCTTTAGTATGCCTTCTATTTCCCCTAGCTTGGGTAATTCTAGAAAAATCGAAGGTCTTTTTCAGATTATATAGTTGAAATTATATAATATAATCTGAAAGAAAGACCTTCAATTTCCACCCGAATTACCCCAGCTAGGTGAAACAGAAGGCACACTAAATAATTTCCGTTTACAAATTAAGTCTATAAGTCGCGACACTTTAGAATATAACATCCATGTGTCTATTTCTACGTATACTGGTATTATCAAAATAACTTTCAGAATATCCCTAGGTTTTTGTATTTTTTTTGCATCTAGGGGAAAACTGAGACGTGTACGTGTAATCCTAAAGCCATATTTGGATTCACTTGTTTCGTGCAGTCAAACTTTTTGTATGGCGTGTGTGACCAGAAAATCCCTAGGATTTTCACTATTTGTTGCATCTAGGAAAAAAATAGTAAAAGCTCGAAAAATTTGGTGGTTAAATTTGAATGGAAGTGCAAAACTACAGAGGAGATAGCATTTTTGTCATTTCTTGCTATATAAGTCAGTATAACATGAGAAAGACCTTTAATTTCCCAATATTTATTCTAACTAAGGAAAGCGGAAAGCACAGTGGGGAATTTTAGTATATGAATTTGGCCTTTACGATTCCCAGCACATAAGAATTCACTCCCAAATGACTAAAAAATCCCTAGGTTTTTCCATACTTCTTGCATCTAGAGGAAAACTGAGAAGTTTAGGAGAAATTCTGAGGCCATTTTCGGATCCAGCGACTAAAAATCTATAAGGCTAACCTAGTAACTTGTATCGTGCAGGCAAATTTTTTTGTGGGCCTGTGTTATGAGACTTCTAAAGGCAACGTTCTTTGGCTTAATTCGATGCCATACAAGTTTGTGCTAACTTGCGCGTGCTTAGAAAGTATTTTGTTGTGAACACTTGTTCTGTTCGTGAAGCGGAAATCTCCACGTAAGACTCGTTGATTGGTGCGACTGACAGGATCCAAAGGTACTAGGTCAATCGGCGTATGGACTTAGTGTGCCGTCAAAGGTTCTTCCATATCTGTCGGGCTTGTATCAAATCTTTATTACAAGTTATTGCCTCAAAGGTGGCGCCAGGTTTACATTTACTGGTGCTCGTAAACAAAAGAAACAAAACAGATGGGTAAGAAAAGAATGCTAGTAGATTTCGCGAGTGCTCTGAGGATGAGTGGTGCGGCTCCCTTTCTGTACGTTATTGTAGGGAAAGTCACAGACCGAGTACACCGGTGCCGACGGGAAATTTAAATGTGATAAGAGGATCAAGGTTCACCACTTCACACTTGGAACGGAGTTTGGGTTAGAAAAACGTGCCAAGGTTAATTTGGTGCGAGGAGAACTTAATGACATCCCCGAAGAACCTCAGCTCGTTTACTGAAGTCGCGTCCAGGACGTAAAATTTGTAGAGGATAGGGAAGAGTGCGGCACAGTGGGACATGGGGATCAGTAGGACTGTATCATTTAAAATATGATAATATCATTTAAAACTGTTGACATTTTAGTCTTCGGTTATGTAGAGAGAGACCTTATTTATCACCTGAAATACATTAACGAAAAACACTGCGTTTTGTTCATATCAAATATTCGTGGTTTTTGATCTGCAAAAGTAAAATTTCGAGCCGGCATATTATTTGTACTGAGGTTTCGTTAACAAGTAGTTAGCTAACTAAATTAGCCCCTTCGTTAGCAGGGAAAAATCGCTAAAAAGTGCCCCAAATGAAAGGAAATTTTTTTATTCGAAAAATTTGTACCGTGGGGTTGTTGAGGGCGCTGATTACGAATACTACGCAATATTGCGTCAATGCCACACAGGGCACCGATTAATTTGACGCACTATTGCGTCAGTGCTAACGAAGCGGTTAAGTATGACACAATACTTGATCCATACGGAGCAAATTTCAGTATAATTGAGAAATATTAAATGCAAGTAATAGTAAAACAAGGGATGTTATCAAAAAGAATGCACGTGGAGTACAGTGGGACCGATCTTTTGGGTTCCTGTAAAAATTTCAAGTTTATTTTCAGGATGTACCTCCAAAAATGAGAATAAAACTGTCTGTGACAATTAGTAAGAAAATGCTTTTTGCTTAATGTGTTTTGTAAAAGTTGTAATTTTTCAAAATCATTCTGGATTACGAGCATATGATTATCAATTCATCTATTTTGCATACCCACACACACACATTGAATAATCTACAGATTATGTAACAGCCATTAACATTAACCGACAGCGTAAGAAACAAAGGTTATATCTTTTTGTATCAAAGAACCGTTACAGAACTGCAGTCGTCCCACTGTTTCCCACACGTAGGGTAGAGTGGGCCGAAATGAATTTTTTTTATTGATTGCAATAAAAAGATTCTCGTTTGGTATTTCCGAACGATAAAGGTGCCTATATGTAGAGAATAGTAAAGATAACAGAATTACATATTGACTTTAAAGATAAATTACATAGAAAAAATAAATGAATATGTTTGCTTCCCAGTAGTAATCTATTTATTTGAAGTGGTTCCATGGACAAAGGACGGGCTTAAATCTCTTGGCATCGAGACACGACTGTACGACTGTACCTAAAGACTTTTGTTCTGCGACTGTAAATCTCACGCCGTCAAGTTGTTCGCGGAGTACTGAATCTTAAGGGTCTTCACTACAGGATATACAGGGCACAACATATATAGTTGCATATGAATTGGACCCTCTTCTTGAAATTGTCAAGAATCACGAAGAAGTGTGCAAATGAGTTTTTCTGTAGAAAACAGCAGAGGAGGTTGCTGCAATACTCGGCAGTGATTTCAGTATTAGAGGTGAGCAAGATGCATCAAATCTCTTCTATAGCAAGCACACGCTCCTGAAAGACCACATTAGGAAGCATAGAAGAAAAAGTTCTCTGAACAGCTCCTCGACAAGGAAATGCAATCCATCTTTCACAGAAATGTAGAGGATCATTCGATGCCGTATGAGCTAACGTTGGCTTTCCTTAATTCACCCAGATTGAAGTCGGGCACAGATGGTTTCATTTTATCATGTCAACATAGTGTCATCTCCAACTTACCATACCGTCGCCAAATTATGAGCCAAGACATGCATCTAGGACATATACTATCTAGTTGCCCAAATCATGTAGGATCAGCTTAAATCCAAAGGCATAATGCGGTACTGGGAGTGCCTTATTACCTTTATTACTCTTATTACATACTCAAGGCCTGACATAATTCTCGTTGAATACGAAAAACGAATCATGTTTCTTATCGAGTTTTTAAACCCAGCTCATAGCCAAGGAGAATTAAAAGAAAAAGAGGTATAAACACCTTACAAGGGAGTTGCAACGTTTAGGCCCGGGATATTCTGTTAAGCTAATCATCCTTATCGTCGGTGCTCTTGGAAGTGGCAAGCTTTCACTGGTTATAGCCTGAAAAGCATGCCTGCGTATCAACAAGATGCGAAAGACATTTGCGGGCAAAATGCAGAAGGCCGTCGTACTTGGATCGCTATATATACTCAGAGTTTACGAGAGTTTTACCGAATTATCGTATTAAGTCCGTCACATTCTGTAACGAGCGATGTCACGTTTGTGAGATGTGGTTACGGTTGAAATTTTATCGCGATTTCTCTGAGAGCGGGTGCATTTTTTCAGATTAGTACCAGCTTTCGACGAAATTCCCTGGTTGTCCTTAAGAGAAACTTTTAATTTTATATATTTAAAAGCTTGGTATAAGAACAAGGGCGGGCTTTTAGCCGTGACCACGTCTCACGACCGAGAGATGTATGATTTCCAGTATGAGATCGCAAGTGCATGAGCTGTTCAACGAATTTTTTCCACCTTGAGTTGCTGAAATTGTTTTAGCAACCTCCTCCGCTTGCCTTGTACAAAAACGCTCCTTTGTCTGTTTCTTTTTGTTTCCTGACAATTTTAAGAAGAGTGGTTTGTTCATTTGCGACCAAAGGTGCTGTGTAGAGAATAATCGTATATATAAAGTCGCTCGTTCTTCTTCCAAAAAACAGCTCCAATTGAATGGAGTATTTCCTGGACAAGAAGCATGTTCGTTGCACATAGTTTGTTCCTCGCGGGCAGTTTGGAAGACCAAATCTTTCGTATAAGACGTTTTTATTTGCATCGGACAGTATCCTTTATATATGTCACGTCCTGAATGCGCTCTGTGGCCCGTGAATGTATGTATAGGTATCTCCAGCGTAAATGTGTCGCATAGCGCTTCGACGAGTCCAGGATCTTCAGCTATCCATTATTTTGTCCTCTCTTTAAATAAAAGTTGGCGCATTTTTCTAATTGAAGCTCCATTCCAATGTCCCGAGTGCATTTCTCGAAAATCCCTAGAGCTAGATCTAGTTGTTTCTACATGCATTGTCACACAGGTCTGATTATCAGAACACTCCTATCATTTAGGATAGCTATAAAGATGTTATACAATATATGCAGACAAGTTATTCGCTTGCAATTCTTAGGGTCAGCTGTTTTGCCCGTTTCGTTTAACGCTTTGCATCCGCCAAAGCTCTCGCTGC
Source organism: Belonocnema kinseyi (assembly GCF_010883055.1). Classification (NCBI taxonomy): domain Eukaryota; kingdom Metazoa; phylum Arthropoda; class Insecta; order Hymenoptera; family Cynipidae; genus Belonocnema; species Belonocnema kinseyi. The sequence goes on along the minus strand of NC_046665.1, from coordinate 484,316 downwards.
ATTATACACACTACAATTGGTAGTCCAGATGTTTTTCAGGGTCTTGAAGTATCGCTCTTCTTCTATTGCATGTCTGTCCGTTGCTGGTCACAGTTTCGCTTCTCTTTCTTTGTTGCCGGCTTGTTCTGGCTGCGGTAGAGTAGCGCCCCTCTTACATAACCCCTGTTCCGAAGCACCTCGACAGATTTTCGCAGCCGTTGATGTGAAAAGTGCAAGAGCTCTGGGTGTTTCTCGCACCACGGAGCATACAATCGTGGGACCCACCCTTCTTGCTCAGGGGCCATACTGGTATCGTGGTCCTCTAGCAGGTTGTCCTTGAGTAGATCCATGTACTTGAAAGCGTTGAAATTCTGCCGGTCCATCTCATTGACTCTGACTTTATTCAGTCAATTCCTTTGGGACCATCCCTGGAAAATTTTCCATATACACATATAAATAAAAATTTGTCATAGGGACAACCGCAGGATTTCGCCGGGAGCGGGTGCTAATCTGAAAAATTGCACCCGCTTCCAGCGAAATCGCGGTAAAATTTCAGCCATAACCACGTCTCACAACCGTGAGATAGGTAGTTACAGTCTGTAAAGGAATCAATACGACGATCCAGCAAAAGCTGGATCAGATAACAAAATAACAGAATAACAGGATAACAGAATATTCCGGGTACAATTGTTGCAACTCCCTTATAAGGTCTCGATACCTCTCTTTCTTTTCATTCTCCTTGGCTATGATGTTTTTCTCAGCTGGTGCCGAAAATTCGATAACGAACATGGTTCGCTTCTCGAAGTCAAGAAGAACCATGTCAGGCCTCGAGTGAGCAACAGAAACAATTATCGAGAATATAAAGTTTCAGTATATACGGCACATCCCTAGGAGCATTTAGAGGAGCGATATTAAGGTGAATGCCGTAGAAGTGACAGAGATGATAATACAGTGCTCTTAGTGCCGCATTATGCCTTTGAATGTAGGTTGTTCCCGCGTGTGTTGGACAACTAGATAGTATGTGAGCTAAATGCCCGGGGTGTGCATGGCACGCCCTGCAGCTATCATCGGGAATGTCTTGGCTCAAAATGTGGCGACGTCATGTTAAGGTGGAAATGACACCGTCTTGGCTTGCAAAAATGAAACCCTCTGTACCAGACTTCAATCCGGGCGATTTAAGGAAAGCAAACGTTAGCTCACAAG
>NC_046665.1:481951-483034 GCF_010883055.1 Belonocnema kinseyi | reverse complement strand
CTATAGGATGTAGAATCGAAAGCTTTCCGATAATCAATCCAGGCCATCGATAGTTCACGCTGGTAGAATGCTGCATCTTTGCAGACACATCTATCGATGAGCGGGTTCTCCCGACATCAGGCTACGCCTTTCTTTGAGCCTCGTTGTTCATACATTTCTTGCCACACAGGTTCAATTTCCCGAGCAATCCTATCATTTAGGATAGCTGTGAATATCTTATAAAGCGTGTTCAGACAAGTTATTGGCCTGTAGTTCTTCGGGTCAGCTAAGTTTCCTGTTTTCGGCAGGAGTATTGTGCGCCCTTCCACCAACCACTCTGGAATCGGCTCTTCCGACTTCAAATATGAGGTGAAAATACGGGCCAAATGCTGATGGGTTGAAGAAAACTTCTTCCACCAGAAGGTTTTGATACAATCTGGTCCCGGTGCGGAATAGTTCTTCATCCCTCTTAATACTTTTTTCACCTCCTCGGTAGTCATGGGTGGGCATTCTTTATCAGGTGTTATGAGGGCAACACATAACTCCTTGAAGCTATTTATATTTATCTTAGTCTTCGTCCAGTCTATGCTGAGCTTCGTAGACTTCTCTCCAAAATAGTTCGACCTCCTCTGGTTTGGGTGGGTGTTCGACAGTAACTGGAGGGTCTTGGAAAAGTCGAGATGTGTCAGAGAGAAACTGTTGATTTTCTCTGACAAATCTCTCCCTCCGCTCTAGACTTCTCTTAGCGTCAGATAGTATCCGTATTCTCTCAACAATATGCTGTCTGATGGTCAGCAGCTTTGACTTGTTAAGTGTGTGATAACGGGTCCGGAGTTCGCGCGCGAACTTTCGAACCTAAGCGGGTAAATTTCTGCCAGATGTGATGTAGTCAATCACACATTGAATGCGGGACGCGTACTGTCTTTCCCGCAAAAACAGCTCGCAGAACAACTAAATGTGTCCCAGGTAACCATTTCCGACAGGCAGCAGGAAAACCGAAACACAACATGTGAAATGCTGCTCGCCAGACAAAAAAGAAAGTCGTTTTTGAATCGGATCGTTACTGGCGATGAGAAATGGATATATTTCGTGAATCCCAAACGC
>NC_046665.1:476522-481851 GCF_010883055.1 Belonocnema kinseyi | reverse complement strand
GAATAAAAGCTGGGTAGAATAAGTAGAGGAGCGAAAACCAATTTTTAAAGTTTTAAGCGTAAGAACGGTTTGAATGAGCGCGAGAGGTGAAGTGGATTGAAATACGCTAAGAGCAGAAACGGGTTAGGTGCTTAAGCCGTTTCTTCTCGCGGCCGTCACTCAATCCGTTTTTCCCCGTAGTCTTGTGGAAAGCCATTTTACGTCGCACCAAAAAACTAACGCTCATGAACTGACTCAAAAGTGACTTCCCTAGACGTACGGCAGCTTTTTGACTGTAAACTAGGACATTTTGTGAATGCATCTAAATGAAAAACAAATTAAGATACATTAAACTGGTTTACCATCACAAAAGCAAATACGTTCAAAAATAGATTGAAATTTATTTCAATTTTTCGCTTTTTTTGGAGTTCAGATACAATTGAGTTTTTTCCCACATTATATATTACTTTTAATTTTGTATTATGTATCATTATATACTATTGTAGTTTTTCAGCGAAAGTTAAATTTTTAGTTAAAAATATTACTTTTAACGAAAAACCTAACTTTAAATAACAAAAAAGGCTAACTGTTTAAAAAATAGTTAATTTTTAAACAAAGTGATAAATCTTTTAAGTAAACTTGTAAATATTTAATTAGAACAGTTGGATTTTTATCTAAAATGATGAATCTTCAACCAAAAAAAATTAATTTTTAACAAAAGAGTTTAAGTTTTAACCAGTCAGTTGAATCATTTTCAATTAAAAACATATGAATGCGTAACAAACAATGTAAAAAGTTTACATTATAATTCGGAAATACTTCTTCTTTGGAATAATACTTCCACTCTAAAAACTGCTTAAAGTACTTTCTTTACCTAACATTCAGAAGAGAGAACTTTAAAATTGTGACAAATTTTTAATTGGAAGACGGACTTTTTTAAATTCCTTTTTTCTAAATTTTTCTTCTAATTAATTAAAAAATTCCCGTTCCATGTTAAAAATTCCCTGTTCCAAGTCAGTTAAATGAGCAAAAAGCGAATAACACGTGATAAATCCATTTTTTGATAGATAAAATGATTGATTATGTATGTTTGGAATATCATCAATTCGATTATCAAACTTAAGTCAGCGAGAAAAATCTTACAAAGCAACAAGATTTTGAAAACTTTTTCTTATAATGGAAAAAATAAAGGTAAATAAAATAATAAATAAATAAATGTTTATCGAAATTGTTGAACTTTCAACCCGAAAGACGAATTTTCTGTACAAAAATTGAATTTTCAAACCAAAATATGACTTCAGCACAAAGTTAATATTCCACGAAACTGATGCATTTTTGCCCAACAAACGTGAATTTTCAAACCAAGAAAATTACTTTTTTACTAAAAAAAGAGAATTTTCAACTAACAAAGATAAATCTTAAAAAATGGAAAAGTTACATTTTCCGTTAAAAAATTAATTTTTAACAAAAAAAGAAGGCTATTCAACTAAAAAGTTCATTTTTCAACCAAAGATATAAAACTTCATAAAAAAATACTAATTTTTCAACAATGTAGTTTATCTTTTACCCAAGTACTTGAATTATCAATTAAAAAAGATAATTTTTTAACAAAATAGTTCATCTTTCAACGAAAGAGATGACTTTTCAACTAAAAATATAAATCTTAAAGAAGAAAATGATTCCTTAACAAAGTGATTCAGCCAAATTTTTCAAACAAAATAGTTGAAAACTCAATCAAAGAAGAAGAATTTTCAACAAAGAATTTGCATTTTAAGTTAATAAATTTGGTATTTCTACTAAAAGAGATGAATTTTTAAATCAAGAGGATACGTTTTCAATTTTCGGTGAAAAAAGATTTACGTTGACTTTTCACGATAAAAGTCTGAATTTTTAAACAAGGAATCACTTTCTATGAAAAAATTGAATTTTCACTTTTAAAAAAAGGATTTTTTCAATCAAAAGGGGATGATTTTGACCAAATTGGTTGAATTTCCTACCAAATAGTATTTCACTTTTATCCAAGAAAGATTAAATTAGTACTAAAACAGATTAATTTTTAATAAAAAACGATTTTTCTTTAAGTTAAACTTGCAGCCAGAAAAGATTTTAGTTAATTTTGCAACGCCAAAATATACATTTTAAACAAAAAGTAAACTTTCCAAAAAATAGTTAAATTTTCAACAAAATAGCAGAATTTTCGACCAAAATTTATGACTTTTTAACGAAATTGTTGAATTTTCAACCAAATAGTTGCATTTTTAACCAATAAAGATGTAATTTCTGCTAACAGAGGTGAATTTTGGAGCATATCGAACGACGTTTTGGAAGCTATGAAGTGTTAGGATGTCTTAAATGACTCCAATGGTTTTTACAAGATTTCAGAGAATTTCAATGATTTTAAGGGATGTTAAAAGCGCTTAAGGTGTTTTAATAAATTTTAGAGGATTTCAAAAAATATTCTATTTCATATAGTTTTACGGGATTTTATAATATTTCAATGACTTTCAAAGAATTTATTCACAAGAAATAAGGAATTTTATAGGATTTTAAAGATTTCCAAATATATTAAGGTGTTTCCGAAGATTTTAAAGAATTTTAAAGATTCAAGTATATTTAAAAAAATTCCAAGGAATTTTCAATTAATTTAAATAGTTTCAATGTATTTCAAATAATTAAAAAAATTTGCAGGTATTTTAAAAATTGCAATAATTTTTCGAGTGCTCGAAAAAAACTCAAGGGATTTCAAAAGATTTCACAGGATTTATTAAATATATTAGTATTATTAATATATTTCAATAATTTGAAAGTGTTTCCAAAAGATTTGAAAGATATCAGGGTATTTTTTTTAAATTGCAAAAAATTTTCAAGAGATTTAAAAAGTTTCAATTATATTTCCAAAATTTTACAATAAATTCAAGAATTTAATCTGATATCAAAGAATGTGAAATATTTTAGGGTATTTAAAGAGATGCCAAGGCTTTTTAAAGAGAATAAAAATTTATCAAGTAAAATTGAAAGATTCGAATGATTTCAGATGATTTAAACAACCTTCCATGATGTTTTAAAGAACTGACTAGAATTTTGTAAGATATGGAATGATTTTATCAGATCGAAAATTTTTGATGATAATATCAGCAAAAGGGTATTATGATAATATAAGCAAAAATATGTTACAATTTTTCAAGAGATTATAGAAAATTTCTGAGGAATACAATAATTTTAACTTGTAAGTGATTTTCAAAAGTCTTAAGGTATTTTAATAAAAGGACCCCGTAACACGCCTATGGGAAAAGTGGTTTACGATAATTTGGCTGAATTTTGTATATGTTGCGTGTCTCGTTATTCTGAACAAATGCCTCAATGGGCACAAAGCCCAAAACTCAAAGGGTCCCAAGATAAGCCCCCCCCCCCCCCGAAGTCAGTATAATGGGGGTATCGGATCTACAAGTGCACTCGGTCATTTTCCTTACTTGAAAGAGCGGTTTCGTTTATTTGATATATATATATATATTGTAAAAGTTGCTTTGGATTTTCCTTTAAGAAAAACTTTCTTTTCCAGGCAATAATATACATGTAGAGTCAATTGAAATCTGTATCTGTTTTAGTAAAAGCTGACAAAGTTTACAAACACTATAAGAGGAAAGTGGATGATCACAGCAACGAAACTGAAAGGGTAGGTAACTGGAAATCTTTTTAATAGCGATAAGATTAAGCATTATTAAAGTAAATTTTTTAAATAATTTAGTCTAAATTATATTGTCAGACAGTGAAGAAAAGAATGGACACGGTCGGTGCTGTATGTGTTGATGAATTTGGTAATGTAGCTTCAGCATGTTCCAGTGGTGGAATTATCTTAAAATATTCTGGAAGAGTGGGACAAGTAAGAAGTCATCCAAAAGTTACATTTCAAATACCCTTAAATAAGTTCAAATTAATAAAAAAGTTATGTATCTTTTCTGATTATTTGATTAAGTGTTTGCAAATTCTAAAACATAGTAATTATTTATAGAGGTTTATTTATAAAATAGGCTGGAGTTTGGGGATGTGGAACTTGGGCTCACAAAGGAGAAAATTCTGTCGGTGTTAGTACATCTGGATGTGGTGAACATCTTATACGTACTACATTAGCCCGCACGATAGCAGATGCGATTTTAAACGTCGAATGTCCAACAACAAGTTTACACGCAGCTATGAAAAAAGATTTCATAGGTATTGGTAATGACTTATAATTAAACTTAACCCAAATTAGAAATTATCACAAGATTGCAATGAATAATTTTTTTCTTCCATTTTTTTAAACTGTGAAACTATATAGATTCAAGATTTTTATCAGAATTGGAACAGAAGCTCGGTGGTGCCATTGCTATTAGATATTCTTCTGAAGAAAAATTAGGCGATTTACTTTGGAGTCATTCCACGAATACAATGATTGTGGGGTACATGAATTCAATGGAGAAAACAGCAGTGGTAAATAAAAGTTTATTTTAAAAAATGGTAGAAGATAAATGATTAAAGTTTTATTATAAGTTCTGATTTACTCAAGTCGGATTTATGTGTTCCAGAGTCATATGTCAGTACTACCATTAATAGAGGTTGGAAAAAAGGCAGTAGTTGAAGGAATCTGCTTTAAACTACCAAAAGTTTGAGGAATTGAAAAAAGTTTTTAGACTAGAATGTTTTATTGCCGGTAATTATTGAAAGTGTGTACACAAGGAACAGATAATTATTCGTTTTTCTCAGTTGCTGTCATATTTGTCGTAGGACGCTAAGAAAATTATTCAATTAAATCGTTATGGTATTAAAGGCTTTCATATTCTCTGCAAAAAAACAAACTTAACTGCATGTGCGGCAGTAGAGGGTAATATTCGTAGTATAATATGGCATTAAAAACGATGTTATAATAATCCGTTGAAATCAAACAAAATTCCGTTTTTGTCCGAACTGCTAATTAATACTGTATAAAAATTTGCAGAGTAAAATATTTAATGTTGCTCTGCCAAAAAAAGTGCTAGAAAATTTATTTGTTGAACTTTTTGGAAGGTATAACTTTGCTTGTATATTATTTTCCTCTCATGCTATTCTTGTAAAAATAGTTCATTTTCAATCTACAAAAGAAAAAAGTTTCTCCTTTTCAAAGCACAGGAATAAGATAATCTCTTAAGGGATATATTCAGAATATTAGCACTACCTTCTAAAAATACTAAAAGAAAAAAAACTCTGCGTCTTTTGAGTATACTCAGTTTTTAAATTTTCAGAAAAACTGCCGAGATTTTATCAATTTTCAAATATTTTCAAATATTTTAATGAATTTTAAAATAAAACGAAAAACTCTATCAAAATAAAAAAGAAA
>NC_046665.1:463639-476422 GCF_010883055.1 Belonocnema kinseyi | reverse complement strand
CCGTTCAAAGCGACAGCTAGAGTGCATCGTGCGCGAAGGATGATCCACGGTTACCGACTTCCCACGGTGTGGAAATGCTTTGTTGCAGAAAGCGTGCGAAGACAGCAACGAAGTCCGTCACTTCTTCCTTCTCTCTAATTCGTCGTATTTTCGATTACATACCTCTGTTTCTACATATGCACACGTTACAACTTTCTTGCCTATACAGTGCATAGAGGTTCACAGATTTATTCTTTCCAACTCCCCCTGCCACTGTATGGCATGGGCACTCTTACATTATTTTATTTTTGCGATTATACTTATACGTGTATATACGCGCATATAGTGTCTAACAACTATATATATAATATAGTTAATATAAAGTCAAAAGTCTCTTAACGTTTAATCTTTTAATGATGGCTTAACTCCCGGCACAATTAGAGCGCAACTTCAATACTGACACCACTCGCGAGAAAGACCATAAGTTTACGGTACAACCACACTTTGACAGGGTACACTGGGCGTCCTTCTTTTCACCAGACTGTCTGAAGGGCAAGATGAATTTACGATTTCCGGTTCCATCTATATGCTGTTCTCCAAATCGATTATCCTGCTCGCTGGCTCTGGGCGGTGAACTGTCGTGATTTTATTTTTGGGTTGTTCCCCACTTTTCTGTTGGCTGTCTCCTTTTAATTTCCTTAGCAACTTTATACCTATGGTCGCGAAGTAGGTTCTGGACAGGTAGATGACGCATCCTATCTCCAATATTGCTACTCCACCAAGGGCTGCATAAGTATAATGGTAGTGCTCACGGATTTCTAAGCGATGTTGGATGAGGGAGATTAACTTTTCCTCCAAATCTAGAAGAGTTGCATCTGCCTCGTTTCCTTGCCAGATATTTTTTTTTTAATGATTGATTCGATGTCCTGACAATGCAGTTACGATCTTCTTTCCAGGTGACGGCGGATATGGTTACGCTTGGAGTCTTCAAAGAACAACCGGGTGTCATTTGGATTACACCAGTTTGTTCTATCAAATATTTTTGCTGAGGTTGTCCTCTGCAGAACAAATACGCTGCTTCTGATGTTGTTAAGGAGTACAGCCAACCTCTCAATCTGGTTGTTGAGGCCCAAAATGGCCTTTGATCGTATGTGACACGGATATCACATGTCCTTAAAAAATCCTTAACTGGATAGCGTAGCAATTTCACCTAATATGTCGGGACAAGAACGACATCGAAGATAACTTGGGATACATGGCACAGATATCGACCATTTACCAGGTGGCTGGTCCGAAGGTCATGCTCGTCCAGAAACATGTAATTTCGCTGTTCAATATCAAAAGCTAGATATCTTTTCTGTGGTAGTATGTATGCACGACTGGTTCCATTTTCTAAGACGTTTTGAAGGGTTAATATTTGGTTCAACTTATACAAGTGGTATTTGACTCTGTCCAGGAACGGGATGTCTAAGGCCGCTAAATGTTTCTTCTCTTGCAGTCGGATAGAGACTGCAGAAATCTTTGTTAGATCTAGTAGATTTATCGACGGGAGCGCCAAGGGAAACTCCAACTCAAAAAGATGATCTTGTGCCTCCCTGGCAATTTTTGATTTTTGTTTGTTGGTCAACAGCGTCGGATGTTAGCGTCCTTCTCTGGCAGTGTGGATTACATTCAGTAATTGTTCTAAGGTATGCTGGTAGTCAGTCAAACTAGCTTCTAATACCAGTGCTACAGTTCCTAAGATTATAGTGTAATTTTGTCTGGACAGCGCATCACTGATGCCATTCATTTCTGATGCAGCATAATCTAATTCCTGTTTTAATGTCTTCATTTCTATTTCCCCCTGTGCGAATGACTCATGTAATTTGTGTAGCTCAGATCGAACAATGTGGTTTTGTTGTACCACCAAGTAAGACATATTTTTTTGTTCTCCGTTCAGTTCCAGCATAGCTCTCTCGTACCGATCGCCATCCTCGTAAGTAAAACCACGGCACTGTTCTTCTTCTGTCTTGTATTGCTGGTGGTAAAGATGTTGGTGAGTGCATCTGAGAATTATACTCCAGCTCAGTTTTCGTCCAAGTGCGTTGTTCTAATACTCGTTCGGCAGTTGCTATTTTATTACGCAGTCGGGAATAACCCATGACGTCATTGCTTCCATAACCCACGCTTACACGACAATGCTCGAGACTCTGTTCCAACCTACGTGAGTAGCTGGGTAGAAAATTCAGTAGCGGCTCAACCTCGAGTAAAACGGTCGCCTGCCACACTCTAGTACTCCGTTGAAGAGAGGCCATTAGCTCGTAGTGAAGCCCCATGTTCTTGATAAACCTAGTATTGGAGAAGAGTTCAGGTCCATTGGATTGGGAATATCCTCCATTAATTGACAGTAGCACCAGGTTTATCCAGATGCTCGCTATCATCCTGATCGATCACCAACCCTAAACAAATATGGGTAATACGATAATAGGAGCACCACGGGGATACAGTTTCATTGTCTTGTGTTTTGAAGTTTGATTGAGTTGCGACTTTCCCGAATTTATATGACGTACTAAATATTGAGCTGTAGGAATTTGCTTTAATATTATGTGAACCTATATCCAATTTGAATTATCGAGCTTAAACAGTTAGATATGAATGATATAAATTTTATTTATTTCGTTAATTTTTTTATTATATGTATATATATATATATAAATTATATTAAAACTGTTAGTGAATCTTGTCCCAATTCTTTATTTTCGCCCATTCGCGCTAGTTCGTCTGCCCGTTCATTATCATAACAGCCCTTGCGTGCTGGTATATAGCGCCATCCAACGTGTAAATTCTCAGTCATCTTTTTTTATTTCTGATTCTACGATACGTTTTCGTGACGCCTTTGTGTCCTCCGATCAGACTATTATGAAACTCGGCGATAATTTTTAACCGAATGTCCTCTGGCAGAATTTCAATTTTGTCATAAAAAGCCGTGATTTTTATTCCCGTGTTTGCGAAGACGCACACCAGCTTGTTGGTAAAGACGTTCCTCGTCAGAATATCCCACATATCTCCATAGCGCTCTATTCGGAAATGTTTAACCTAGTCCCTTTTGAGAACTACTAATAAGTTGCGCAAACTTAGTATGAACTCTTTTTCGAGGAGGTCATAAAAATGTCGGGTTTTGTGAATAACGGTATAAACCTTAAATCGCCCGCGAGGTGAGACTAGTACTTGGCCCTTTCTCGGCCTAGCGCTTTGTATCTCCTCCAGGTCGATCGCCCCAACAGCTACAAGCAACTTCATTATGGGGCTTACTGGCTCATAATCCGCAGCTAAAATATGTTCAATATTGTCTCGCAAGTATGTGAGTGATTCGCGACTGCTCTCTAGTACGGAGCTGCCATCCCGATGATCGGCGACGTGTATGTAAGGCATCGTTAATCCCAATCCCATATCGTATCTTTCTGAGTTGGTTTCTGGATTGGATGCTACCTTTGTAGGCGATGTCACAGTGGGAGTAGGAAAATACAATCGCTTGCTGACACTTCCTTTTCAACAGTATTATTCTCATTCTCCCTGGTGGGGACTCACACGTCACTAGATAGGTGATAGGGTGTTCAGCGTGCTTTAGGACGGTACGTTGGAAAGGGGGTAGAAAAGCTTAGTTTACGGGTTCTAGATGAGCCTGACTTCGGTTCATTGTTTGTCTCGTCGACGTTAGTTCGCACCCCTGCAACACCAGGAGGTTCCAATTTCCCCCTCGAAGATTGTTTTGTGTTGGTCTCTCGACTAGGCTACTTTCTTCATCGGTGTTTACAAGGGGGCTTATATCAACCGAAATTTGGTTCAGGCTGCTTATCATTGTCCGATCTTCTGATGCGGCAGACATTTCGGAGTCGCCCCTTTTTGCACCGAAAAGCCAAAGTGTATGTGTGCTTTTGGATTGACATCGGTATTTATGTGTCGTTGCTGGGTTTTCCAGGCTGGGTAACATGCTGTAACGTCGCCGACGAACTGGAATGTCCGATTCTAAGTCAGCCGCATTAGTTACCTCGGATTCTGAATGGGAGGAATTCGAATCGGCCCCCTTATAATTTACCTCTCGCCTATTCTGAGCTCGTCGCGCTCTTAGCATTTTTGCAATCGTTCTTCCTTCCAGACTAGGTTCAAACGTCATCTCGGTCTTTGAAGATATGCGTTCCTCATCTTCGGGCTCATCTCGGGCTCCGTCTTTCAGCAATTCCAGCAATTCATCTGCAGTAGGCTTGCTAGAAAATGTACGCGGAACAGGACCTTGAACCCTGGCCTCTGCCGTTGCGGGAATTCAAAACGTTCCCTTCGGTACCACGTTTTGTTTGAGTTTCTCCCTTGCTACTCGTTTAGCGGCTTGTTCAGAAGGTTTGATCGAATACGCATTCAAACCTAAAGAACGAATATGCATAGGAAACGCATCCAGCTCCTCGCATATGTCTGCGGCTAATGTCGATGAATCTTGGAGTCGCTTTCGTTCTAGTCACTCTCATTTGCCACTTCAACAGGGTTTGACGACAAGACCTCTACCCACCGTCCGTGAAGGTGCGGGCGGAAATTCCTCAGGGCATGTATCACGGCCAGACATTCTCTTTCTGTCTTCGTATGGTTCCATTCATGTATAGTCAGGGCTCCGGAGAAATATGCTATGGGTAGGTCTATCCCGTCTACTTCTTGCGTGAGTACAGAGCTGACTGTAATCTCGGAAGCATCTGTCGTTAATTTAAAGACCTTTTCATAGTCCGGCTATCGTAGAATAGGACTTGAACACAAAATCTTTTTTAATTTAAGGAAAGAGGATCTTTGTGGTCGGCCCCAGTGAAATGATGTGTTTTTTTTACATAAGTCGAACAGGGGCCTTGCTATCTCAGCAAAGTTCTTAACGAAACGTCGGTAATACCCGGCTACACCCAGAAACGCCCTAACCGAACGAACTGTACGAGGGATGGGAAAATCTTTGATGGTTGTTAATTTTCTAGAATCGGGTCTAACCCCGTCTCGACTGACAACGTGCCCTAGGTAGACAACCTCAGTTCTCAGGGACTCGCATTTGTCAGGTTGGCATCCTCTTACACTGAAAGTGCCCATGCCTTGTCGAGAATGCTGTTTTGGGTTGGTCCTCACAAGCAGTTTCCACTTGATGAAATCCTCAGGCCAGGTCAAAAACAGAAAAGTATTGGGCATTCCCTAGCCGCTCTAGGATATCGCTTATATTTGGGAGAGGGTAGGAGTCCCCCACTGTCTTTTCGTTCAAGGCGCGGAAATCAATTACCGTTCGCCATATTTTGTTGCCATATTTGTCGGGTTTCTTTGGGATGATCAACTAGGGCGAGTTATACGGCGATATAGATTCAACGATAAGATCGTCATTGATCATTTTTCTTACCAATTCTTCTGCGATTTTTTCGTTTTTCTGCGTCTGCCGATACTGTTTATTCTTAACAGGCTTATCAGCAACTGTCAGAATATGATGTTTTGCCATAATAGTAGCTGGCAGTTTATCTCCTGACAGTAGAAATCGGTCGTGACCACCAGCCACCCATTTTTTTATGTATGGCAGTTCTTCTGGATTGACATGATCCGTCCGTATTTTTCTTATGATGGTTTCGATCGTTTCCACGACATTTAGCGGCACGGCCGGGATATCGGAGCTGTCTTCTTCAATAGAAAAGGTTACATATTCGAACGGGATCAATTCTTGTGGAGGAATGTTAATGTCCAAGTCCCTATAAAAAGTCCCGGTTTCGTATCCGCCAACGGGAGGTACCCTTCTGTCAATTTTGCATCCGATACCGGTATTGATATACATTGCATAGTTCTGGCCCGGATTGTTAAAATCCAGGAAACAGGCTTTACTTCTGATTCTAACTCAATCCTCGCTTGCATTGATTCTGGGTCAATAAAGGGGGTAGGATCCACGGGTCGTGACTGGGTTATCAACGCATTATAGAAAAATGAGACGTTTGACCTTTCTTGTCAGAAATATGCGCATCCCGGAACTCCCTCTACTGAGATCGGGAATTGCGGTCGCACTACATGGAAAAGCACTTTTTTGACAACTATCTCTAGTACCGTAGTACCCAGGGTATAAATTCTGGTTATAGAGACCCCCGTTATGTACGAGATATTCTCTTCACATATTGGTGTGTCAAATGCAAGTGCAGATACTTTTATAATATTTACATCGGCACCCGTGTCGATAAAAAGCCGGGCACTCTTTATCACGTAGACATCCAGTTTTACAACTGGAGCTTCACTTATGGCTTCGCTCACTTTGTATATTTCGATTGTCCGAGTAATCGCACTGTCCATTGATGCTCAGGCTCCTTGGAACACGTCCGTGTGTCGGTCCGATTGGTTACGACAGAGTTTCAATCACTCCACGGGGCGTAGCCTGGTGACGGAGGACGTAAGGAGTTTTGGTCTGATGAGGATGGACCATAAACCTGGGTATAGTTTGAACCTAGATTTAAGGGAACCAGCGCATAATCATTCTTCTGATATCCTTGGTTAGAATGCACTGTCCCTTGGGGAGGCGGCGACCCACGCGAGTAAGGCACTTTAGCCGTTTGTTAGTAGGCCTGCACATGAGCGGGTGGATATCCACGCTGGGGAGTCGCATACACGTGGTAATACGGGTTTCCTGGTGAGGAGTTCCGTAGTATACCTTAGACCGGTGGTTCGTCTCTCCTCCCACTCCCTTGGGGCCCCGGACTCGATGAGTGAGGACGTTCCGAAAAATATTGCCTTCCGCCGTATCCATGTACTCTGCATTCATATGGATCATATAATCGTGCTTCTTCGGCCTGGTGATAATCTGTTCGCGGGTCTGGTAGGTAATATTGCTCCGATTATTCCGGCATCGCTTCCTTTGGTTGATGCTTGGCTCGGTATGACGTATAGCGTGAAGATCCCTGCGGTCGTATGCGCCCTTCTGCATGTTTATCATGCTTGAAAGCGCTCTCCAAATTGTTTGTCCTCTGGCGTCGACGGCACTCGAGAGATCGTCTGGTAGAACCCTTATAAATGCTCTAAGCGCCGCGGCGCGAATTGGTATTATCGTGGTCGTGACAATCTCGTGCGCGTGTTTCTCTTCTAGGGCTTCCATCGTAAACAGGAATGTGGCTGACCGCTTGTTGAATTGCCAACGTATCTGCGATTGTTTGCGCCATCCGCATCGCAACATTATCTGAATTAAGGGCTGCACTTTGTCGGGAGTTACGTAGGCTTGGTTGGAAACCTTAATCATGACTCGAGGTATACATTTCCGCGACCGTTAACACGTCCAGATTTGGTGGATTATTATGAACAGGATTATTTTGGTCAGCTCGGGCTGGGCCGTCCTCATTTTCGAACCGAGTGTAATAACGGGGTTCTAGACGAAATGACCTCACAAACGATTACCTCACCATTAAAGCATAATTCGATCGTTCCTACGGATTCAAAAAGGTGTGTCTCGATTTGATGAGCAACTACCGCATGTCTCGTAAACTGACTTACCAGCTCGCTTTCTGAAATGAAACTTAAGGAAGAGTCTCGACGAAAAGTTACACGCACATTGCCCCTGCAAAATGATGTGGAATAAATTATCATACCGGTAGTTCTCTTATTAAAATATGGGACCTTGGGCTCATGATACAGAGGAGGCATTTTGTGCTTGTTAATTATTCTCCTTTATTTAGCCTTTCGCGCGCAAAGCGAGAAACTCTGCGCGCGACTGCTGAACGCACACGTTCTTCCAGGTTATTTAATAATATTTAAAAAATGCGTGAAAACTCCGCTCTCGGCATTTATGATTTTCTTAGAGTGTTCGGAGATTGCCTGGCCTGATCCGTTATCATTCTCCGTCGTCAGCAACTCAAGTTTCGAGCGCGCGGTTGCTATTTCTAGACTTTTGTGAACCCTTTTTCCGCTACGCTGCCTATTCCGATTCTTAGCAAGAAGCGTAGGCCAGATAAACACCATCTCTTTTTTGCCTTTTTTTTATTAAACAAATAAAAAATGACAAATTGATATCGGTAAAACAGGAGTAAATCCTCAGCAGATTTCAGGCGTGGAATTGGTCCTGTGTTTCTGAAATCCTTATTTCAACTGTTCTTTGATTAGATATTTTTCACTTTCAAGCTTCCTCTGCACATAATAACTCTCACGACAACAAAATTCCATCAAAATTCCAGGTCGCGTTTTTTCCACTTCACTTTGCACTGCACTTTTTTTTAAATATCCTGCTCACGGGCAAAGTAATTATTTTTAAATTTATCTGCTATATCATCAGAGATTGTACTTTACCGACAGTAGATCAACCCTCCAAACCATGAAGGCAGAAAATCTACACAATATCGATTAAGTTAAGAATCTTCAATAACAGAAAATGCTCAACGTCTTAATAAGATCAGATGAAAAATAATATTTTTAAATTAAAATTATTTCTTGAAAAAAAGATCCTACTTCATATTCACTCCATTGGGAATCGAACCACAAAACTTCTGATTTCCGGTCAGATGCTTTTCCAATTAGGCTATTAGAGGGGTTTGGAGGGTTGATCTACTGTCGGTAAGGTACAATCTCTGATGATATAGCAGATAAATTTAAAAATAATTACTTGTACCATTAACACTTAGCTAAAAATTATCGTTATTTTCTTGATTTAAGAGTTTTTATTCTGACCCCTCTAATAGCTTAATTGGAAAAGCACCTGACCGGAAATCAGAAGTTTTGTGGTTCGATTCCCAATGGAGTGAAGATGGAGTAGGATCTTTTTTTCGAGAAATAATTTTTATTAAAAAATAAACAATTATAACATTGTGGATAATATAGTTGCACACTTAACACTACAAGGTTACCAATGAATGTCTGTCTATAATTTTAGGAATTCATTGCGGGTTCTATAAACTCTCAACTGAAAGCTTTTAAAACGAAAGAAAACCTATCCCACCGCTGCCACCAGCTATTTGTTACGAACGAGCGTAATCGAACAAATATCCTCTATCCGATCATTCCCATTCGCCACAAAGTAGCGAAATTATTTTCTGGTAATTGAGCGCCGGTACATAACTGGCGATTGTGTGAAAAGGTGTAAAAGTAAACACGAGGAGAGTGTTTACATTAAACTGATATGTTTTATTTTGATAATAGAAAATTAATTACCACAAACAAATGGAGTGTGTATGTATGTTGTGCGTTTTGTACTTACCATACTTCGACGGTCTTAGCGTCTATTTTAAAAAAACAAAAAAAACAAAAATTCTTTCAGGAACAAGCAGACTAACAAACCGGGCCTTTAGAATGGTTCGAAGCTGATTTTTATCGTCCACTTTGTTTTCTGTTACTCTTCAGAAGTTCTACCAAATTAGCGTTAATAGGAAGTTTTAATGTATTTATGAATTTAACAGTCTCACGACAGAAAAATAAATATGCCAGCCCACTGGGCCTCTGGAATGGCTCGGAGTTGACTTGTTTAATTATTACCTTTCTATTCTGTTTTAATGGTTTTTGAGTTTACGTCGGACTAGGTACCCGGACTGAACAAAGTAACGAGAAGAAACCGCGTGACGAGCCAGTTAAGGCTAAACCGAAGGACCGCCTAAATTGTCTCTGCAACAATTAGATGCTTAGTGAGCTTCCTCGGTTGCGATTTCGGCTCCTTAATTAGGAAGGGGAAATCGCTTTGACCGCGTCGCAGCCCAAGCATACCCTCTGCGGTTGACAGTCGCAGATGCATCTTCCTCGCGAAGCGTTACTACGCCTGTTCAAAGCGACAGCTAAAGGGTATCGTGCGCGAAAGATGATCCACGGTTGCCGACTTCCCACGGTGTGGAAATGCTTCGTTGCAGAAAGCGTGCGAAGGCAGCGACGAAGTCCGTCACTTGTTCCTTCTCTCTAATTCGTCGTATTTTCGAATACATACATCTGCTTCTACATATTCATACGTTCCAACTCTTTTGCCTATACATGGCATAGAGGTTCACAGATTTATTCTTTCCGACTCCCCCTGCGTCTGTATGGCATTGGTACTCTTACATTATTTTTTTTCGATGATACTGATATGTGTATATACGCGCACATAGTACGTAACGGAGGTCATATGAAGGTCAAAACCATTTTTTAGGATATGAAGGTGAAATTGATCATTCTATGTTCTCTGAAAAGTATCTCGTCATGGTAGTTGGATATAGAAAAAATGACATTCGCACTTAGGTTCACATCCAATTGCAGAAACTGCTGCAATTCTGGTGCAAGTATTCTGCAATCTCGTGTGCAGAAAGCTATGAACCTGATACCTGGGTATTTTTTTTGCACTTTTACCCACTCCTGTAAGTAACTTTGACAGCTTTCTTCAGTTTTTTCTGTCACGTCTCTTGGTGAAGGCGTGAATCTTTCATGACATGTACAAGAAAAAGTAGCTGTACGATACAGGGATTCGGAACCCCAATCGGCGATTGGTCAGAGTGAGCAGGTGGGCCCGCAATCGTCGTCATCATGTGACCGCAGCTCTACATTGGTGGGTAAATTAGCCTCTGTAGAGTCTACTTCTATATGAATAGAAATGACGACGTGCAATACGCGTGTTGACAACTGTTGTGTTGTTTGTGGGAAATACGTCATCAGTAATAGAAAAAAAACCATTTAAAGATAAATTGAAAAAAAATTACACAAATTTTTACAGCCTAGATAGTAGTGGAATGGACAGTTTGTGGACTTCAAAAACGATATGCGTAAAATGTAAGTTGCAACATTACTGCCAGAATAAAACAAGATTTTCCTCACCAAAAATTGAGATGTCAACTAATGAAGATTCTTTTGATACAGATGTGCAAAATATTGAAATGCAAGTTAAAGATTCTAGAGACGAAAATAATAATCACAGTTTTATAGATAAATAGAAAGAAATGAATGATCAATATAAGAATTAATATTCGTTTACTCAAGATGAACTGAGTGACTTGGTCCGAGATGCAGGACTATCGAAAGAACTTTCCGAGCTATTAACATCTAGATTAAAAGAAAAAGGGGTTCTAGTTCCTAGAACTCGTATATCCTTTTACCGAAATCGAATTTGCTCATTTAGGATTTTTTTTAATGAATTGAATTTGGTATATATTAATGATGTTGAGGGTCTAATAAATGAACTCAAGTGCGTTACGTATGAAGCAAGTGACTGGCGTATATTTCTAGATTCTTCGAAGAAAAGTTTAAAAGCTCTTTTGCTCCATAATGGGAGCATATATATTCCCATACCAGTCGGTCATTCTGTCGTCATTACGTGAAAAAAAGACTGGCCACTTAGAGAAAATTTAACACCAGGTACTATGAATATTATACAAGAAAGTCTTATCCCTGTAACTCAAGTCACCCGTCCACCTCTACATATTACGCTAGGTTTGGTTAAACAATTCATCAAAGCAATGAAGAACTTACCAGAAGAAAGTGATGCCTTTATGTACATTCTTGAGAAGTTCCCAAAACTTTCTGAAGCTAAGATAAATGAAGGAGTCTTTGATGGCCCATAGATAAGGAAACTGTTGCAGGATAAAGAATTTGAAAGAAGAATGGTAAATAAGGAAATAGCGGCATGGCAAAGTTTCAGAGAAGTTTAACAATAATTTATAGGAAATAATATAGATGCTGATTATAAGAATATTGTGAATAGAATGTTAAGAAATTAGAGAGAAATGGGATGTCTAATGAATTTAAAGATCCATTTTCTTCACTCGCATATTGATTACTTCCCGGAAAATTTGGAGGATTTCAGCGAGTAACAGGGTAATATATTTTACCAAGACATCAAGTATGTCGAAAGAAGATACAAAGGTTATTGAGACATAAGTATGATGGCGGACTATTGATGATCTCTCAAGAGAGATACTACTACTCCACATAAAGAAAATCCATTCGTACATCTTTCGCCAGTAAATGAAAACGTTATTCGTAAATTTATTTTGTTAATGACAGCGTATATATTGCCTCCATATGAACTATAGAGGTCACTGGGACTCGTGGGTAAAAATATATCCGAACGTAAAATTTCACGCTCTTTTAGAATATGAACTAAAAAAGATGATATCTCTGAAATTAACGAAGTTTCTGAGAATGGGCATTACTTTTAACAACCTTAATGAGCCACGCCTACTATTGACAAGTTTTCAATTTAGACCTTGCAGCGGTTTCGACAAGGATTTCTAGATTAATATTAAAAATGAAACTCCTCATAGTACGAGGGTAGTTCAATAAGTCCTTAGAATGAAGTATAAAAACAATTTTTTTTGGGTAAATTTTTTTTTATTTTTCAACATAATCTCCTTGGAGCTCTATACACTTGGTCAATCGCTTTTCAAGTTCTTTTAATCCTTCAGAAAAGTGCGTTTTCGGAAATTCCTCAAAATAAGCACTTACAGAGTCTTCGTTGTCTGGAAATCTCTGTCCACCGACCCATTTTTTCAAGTTTGGAAATAAGAAAAAGTCACTGGGGGCTAAATCTGGTGAATGCGGTGGGTGTTCGACCAATTCGAATTTTATTTCTTCAATTTTAGCCATTGGAACGAAGCATGTGTGAACTCGGGCTTTGTCGTGATGAAAGATAATTATTTTTCTCGCCAAATGTGGTCGTTTTTTTTTAATTTCTTCTTTCAGCTGCTCTAATAATGATGCATAATATTCACCAGTGATTGTTGTACCCTTTTCCAAGTAGTCAATAAATATAAGTCCACGTGCATCCCAAAAAACTGTAGCCATAACCTTACCAGCTGACTTTACGGTCTTTGCCTTCTTTGGAGCTGGTTCGCCTGTGGAAATCCACTG
>NC_046665.1:456774-463539 GCF_010883055.1 Belonocnema kinseyi | reverse complement strand
TTACGATAACGGTCATATTTAGTAAGTCTTATTTAAGGAATCACTTCTTCAATACATAAAGTATACCCTGAAACAAAAATTATTTCAATGTCAAACTTTTCACATATTATTGTTGAAACATATTGAAAATATATTTTTGACAATATATATCACATATTTTTTGGTCAAATAGTCGATAAAATGTTTTAAAAAATGTAATTGAATTACTGCTATACAGGTATAAACTTACTTGCTCTGAACCAGTTTTTCTGGTAACTTAGATCTCATAGCATATTTTCTTGGTAGCTTTTAGTGCTTTTTGTACTATATCTATGATGTGGAGACAGAAGACATTTCTTTTTGTTATGAGTGATACTTCAGGGCAATATTTTAGACTCCCAAAAGAAATTTATCTACCTATTACAACTAAGAATGAAAAACTTAATTTTTTCGTTACACTCTACTGTACAGGCTATAGAGATAAATTAAGGTTGATCGGCGTCGTCACTTTTTATCAGTTGGCTAAATTGGATCATTCCAATGCGTTAGGTCTTTTTGTTACAATAAATGTTCTTGTATTGCAAATTCTGGTTGTCCTTTATCACCGCCATCTACAAGTTTGGTGAACTTTGCAGATAATTACAGATAACAATCTGATTAACCTATGCACTAATTTTCTGGAAATCAGTAAGTAGACTGTATTTGCGCACGCATAATACGTTAACTTTAGTTACCCTAAACAATTAAATTGCTGGCTAGGCACAGATCTGCAAAATCCCTCCTAGCTTTTTATCGTTCGGCTTGCGACCAACTCACTCAAACTTTAATCGAATCGCCTGACGTAATGCGTCTCCTAGCGCACAGTCGGACTAAATCGCGAAAAGCTAGCCAAACGTATACAATGTTCATCAAATGGGCCTAATTCGGTTACTCACTGGTTTTCAGCACTTGTCACTAATTACAAATCCGATGTCAAAAACTTAAAAAAATGGCGGATACAATATTAAAGCCGAAATGCAGAAGTTTATGCCGTTAAGCAAATAAAGGTACTTGATAAGGGAAATTGATAAATTGCAATGTAAGTGTTACAATAATATCGAATGGGATGCAAGCTAGATTTTGGGAGACGATACGAATTAAAAAAACTGCCTATAAATTTTACTTTTCAGCCCTCACAGGAATATGATAACCCATTTATGTCCCGGGTCACCGCAACGATAAACCATCAAGAGCTACTACAAGGGGGTAATTTGGATATCACCAGGATATATGGGATGTATATGGAATGTTTCTAGGGTATTTAAATATTCTACGTGAGATATTGACATTTTTTTATACATGTGTGCCACTTGGAAAATTTTTAAATCCCAGAGAGGTCTTATAGACATCGCGGATATACTGGTGATATGGCTCGGATCTCCAAATTTCCGCTTTCATGATACCCTGATGCATTATCTCTGAACTAACTCGCGACATAAATGATTTATACTGCTGTTGCTAGGGAAGTATTGCGTTACTTGTAAATTAGCAGTAAAGACTTTTAGAGATTTTAACGGCTTTTTCAGATCTGTGGACGCAAAGCGAAGAATAACGCTAAAACTTTGAATTACATTTCACATCTAAATTCTTAATTTAACCTCTTAAAATAAGTCCTAAGCTCCAGGCAGAGGGATAATTGGGGGCGAGAAAAACGCTACAAACCCATTCTTAGATTAAAATTTAATGAAGAACATTTGATTTTTAAATAAAGAAAAGGTGAGATGTAATTGAATACGAAGAAAAATGTGCAGCAAGGGGCGGGGTCCTTAACCCAAACCATAATTAACATTGTATGAACTCAAGTTGTAGAAAGCAATAATAACTCTAGTACATGGCTTAATCTTAATTTAAAATTATAATTAAAAAGAAAAGGATCACTGCTTCAAATATGGCGTCAGTCTGAATGTTAGACCAATGACGTTAACTATCTATAGCGACATTCTACCAAAATTTTTAGTTCTCATAATCTTAGGAAAAAACACACTCGAAACTCACATAAACTAAAGAGAAAAAAAAAGAATTGAGAACGAACTACATGACGCTTACCTCAATCCTCGGATCAACTCAAGGTATATATTCTAAACTAATTTGTAGTAACATATAGATGATAAATATATCAAAGTTTATACGTAATTAGCTCTCGCTCTTTTCGTTTTCCTAAATAAAAAAAGGTACTAGATTTATTTCTCATTCCACACTTCTTAAATTAAATAAATCTGATCTCTTAAATAATTGCGTTCTGATTGTTTGATTTTTTGACTAGAATAAGAGCTGGGGGAGGATCTATAACAGGTAGGTAGCCACCGCGTTACAACACCCCCTCCCAAACTGACGAATAGTGTACCAGGATCAGCAGGCCTCACCAATCCCACATTCAGATTGCTTATTAGGTTTAAAACTTGAAGGACCGGAAAAATCGCATACCTAGAAGACCTGAGGGTCCAAATTGGACCCTAGCCACATTTTTACCGTTTTAAGCAATTTCGCATAGATACTAAGTATCCAATTATAGGAAAAGTCATAAAACGTTGACGTCCCAAATAAACTTTTAAGGGGCAGCAGCGTTTTGAATGTCAAAAAGGTCCAAACTGGACCCTTCGGTGCTTCTAGTGCTAAGAATATGATTGTGCTGATTTTCCTATTTATTTCCTATAATTCGGTGTGCTACTAGGAGATATCTCGAATAATTGTTCCCCAGAACAAGAAATAAAAATAAAAAATATATGAAATAATACTTCAGAAACCAAACGTGAGGGTTCTAGATAACATTTGATAAGGAAAAGAATATGTTTTTAGCCAGTCTGTTATTTACCAGACTCTGGATTAATAATAAAAAACTGGTTACGTTATGCAATCAATCAGAATTTTCGACAGAAAATGACTTTTGTACTTTGAAGTCCCCCTAAATTTAATTATTTAAGTTCAACTAAACTGATATAAATCTTTGGCTTTAGATGCAGGTAAGTTCAATTAGTGATAAGTGTAGAGCGCCTTATCGGACTGTAGTACTTTACAAAACAACAATAATAAAGTTTACAATTAAAACAAACGAAACTCCTAATCCTAAAACGTAAAATTTTCTTTAATAATTTTGCAATCAGGCAGCTGTTGCAAAATGTTAATTTTACAATTACATGTACACCCTAAAGACTGCATGAAAAATGCTTAAAACTATCTAATGCCTGAAGGGCTAGATCAAAACAGTTTACAATCAGGAACGCAAAATCACTCAAGATGAATTTGACAAAGCACCCCAAGTCATGCTTCCTGTTTATACTGCCGTCTTCCACCCCTTATCGCTCAATTCCGATCTTAAATTTTGGTCCTGGGGTAGGAAAGAATTCAAAAAGTATCCTATTTTTAGTTTCTGAGCTGGTTACTACAGCGGGTCCCTTCCTGCTGCTCCTGCTCCTCCTCCACTTCAGTGGAGATGTACAGTGCTAGTATTTGATCTTATTTCCGGCAGACCAACAATGGCGTTAGGTTCAGTAGTGGTTCCGGACATGCTTGAGAATCGGGTTTTTCGGGGCCTTCCAATCTTCCTTCTGGGAGGAATTTGGTGGTTTCAGGTCTTGGAACTTGTACGGGTCTGAACAGACGGTCCTGAAGTATCCCGGCATAGGACCGACACTAGTTTGTCTTGTCCATTGTTTTGCAGTTTATTCGGAACAGGGCCTTCTGAATGCGGGATCGCGGTATCTGAGAAGTCCCGTGGCAGGTATGATTCTTGCTTCTCCGAAGCTCTTGAACCGTCCCCGGGCGGAACTTGAAAATTTTCTCTTTCATTTCCGAGCCTCGAAAAAGATTTTTCGTTAACTAGGTCTGGATCAATTGACGAGTAATGTTTTAGATCTTTAATATGAGTTTTTCGACGATTTCGAACTCACCTTGGAGCATATACACTACTGGTGATATTACTTTTATAACAGTGAACAGACCTGCGTACTTAGGGGATAGCTTCCTAGCGATATAATTAACGGCCGAGAACAAAGTTTGAGATTTACGCCAGATGATATCTCCTACTTGGTAGCGAATGTTTCGTCTACGGTGGTTCAATACTTGGCTGACGACCTGTCGCTACATTTAAATGATGCGCAACTGAAGCCCTAAGGTCCGGTAACTGGTTAATCCTACATTTTCAATTCTCTACAGCTAATGGCGTAATCTCGGCGGCTCTCTTCTCCTGTCTTCTCAGTGACTTTGGTAGTCTAGGCTATCTACCATAATTTAAGAGCACTGGCGACACCCAAGTGGAACTATATACGGCCGTGTTGTACGCTAAACGGAAATAAGAAAGATGCTTATCCCAAGTCCGATGATCACCTTCTAAGAAAGATGATATCATGGTATCATGCAGATTTTAAATGTTCGGACGTATTTTTCAACGTCGAACTTCTCGGCTTAATAGTAAAGCAGCAAGAGGCCTTGGAAGGTTTTATCAACACCAAAATTTCCAGAGATGGTAGTATCGTGGACTTTACTAATAGCTTTATCGCGAAGCTCCAGAAGTAAGACAAACTTCTAGGCCTCCAAATCAGGCAACAGTGGGTCAATAAGAGGTTTGGGGTGATGGCAGTATAATCAATCTCCCTCCAATTTCCACGGTGGAAGGTACCTTTTTTGTGATTAATTTTTAAATCATATTGTAATAACCCTCTAAATATGGTCTGCACCCCCCCCCCCCCCCCCCCCCCCCCCCCCCCCCCCCCCCCTCACTTGAACCTTCAATTTTTCTTTAATAATCAATAGAGTATTTCTGCTTTTTGGGTGAAATCCTTTGTAAATCGCCTATACCACGAGACCATACTCAGAAATCGGCTAAGTTTGCGCAAAGTAGTAGGAGCCGCATAAGATGTTATTGGCTCGATTTTCTACGAGGCAGGGTGCATTCTTGTTTTATCCACTAATTATCAGAGATAATGTACCTGAATTATTAATAGCATGCAAGCCTTTCTCTAACCAATGGTTATGTTCGAATTATTACGGAGGTGGTTATTCGTCATACCGATGGATCCTGTAATCGCCAATAGTGTATCGTGGCAGTGGGTGCTTGCGTCCGCTTGGTCAAGTGAGAATGGGAATAAAAATGGGCCGAGAAGATTTGTGCTGCTAGTTTAAGGACGTTTCAACTAGGTTTTAAATACGCATTCATTTGATTAATCATGATGCCGGTTTCGATCCGGTTTGAGGTTGATTGTACGTATAAATGTACGTATAAATTGTACTGCACGTATAACTTGATACTTATATATAAATATAAATTGATACTAAAATTGAAAATTTACAAAATAGAATGTATAATACATAATGTCGCATCTAAAGGGTGTCCCACCATCTCTGTGCCCGTTAGCAAGCACAAATAGAAAATAAAAGAATGAGAAAAAAAGTCAAATACAAGAATGTTTTATGGTGCTTTTTTAGCAATTGCACTGCAACCAATGTCCACGTAGGTGTGCGCCTGTCTGTATTGCAGCTTAAATGGCAACTCTACAAAGTGAAGCGTAAAACTATCAACCTGCTCCTCTATATTTGCAACTTACTTTCCATATGAAACTAACGTTTATACACCCAAATAGCACCTCTTTATTTCACTAGAAACATAAAAAAACCAATTGTTTCACTTTTTCACTTAGAGCTTTTTGGTAAACATTTAAGCTTAAAAATTAAAGTTTAAAAACTGACATTTGAAATGCTTTCGGAAGTTGCAGAAAAGGAAAATTAGGTTCCCTGTGCTTACTAGATAATTTCTAGATTTGTTTAAACAATTAAACCTAAGATCAAAAATCTTAGAAAATTTATTTATTTCAATCTGGAAACTCCCGTTTGGGCGATAATTTTGCATTGCAGATCACTGATTTCATTTTGGAAATACTCCTAAGAACCCCTATTCTTAACAACTTTACAAATTCGACCTAGGGATGGGTTCGAAAAGATTTTTCAGATCAATGTCAAAAATGAGACTTTTTTGTAGTATCATAGTCAGAAAAAAATGTAATTCAATTTTTGACCGTTAGCATTAATTCTAATAACCTTCCTGAGGTACTCCTACTATACGCAACATTTCAAATTAGAACCAGGGATTCGACCTAGGGGTAGTTTCAAAAGGAATTTCCAGATAAATTAAAAAAATGAGAATATCCAAATTATTAAAGTCACCAAAATAAACTGAATTGCATTTATGACTAGTTCTATCACCTTCGATGACCCTCCTGAGGAACACCTATTAACCACAAGTTTTCAATTTATAGCTAGGGGTGATTTCAAATCTTTTTTGTAGATGAGCACATATATCGTAATACATGAGTATAGTTTTTGCGGACTTAGATACTATGCGAACTCTCAGTTTTGACATTTATGCGGAAATTTGTTTCGAAATCACACCAAGGTCTAATTTGAAAACTTTTAGACAATGGGGCTGCCTCTGGAAGGATTTTAGAAGTAATGGCGAGTGTTAGAAACAAAATTAGATATTTTGGGGGGATTTTGATACTATGAGAACTCTCATTTTTGACATTTTTCTGAAAATTGTTTTCGAAGCGGCCCATAGTCTAACTCAAAAACTCGTGGGTAGTGCGAATGTTTTAGGACGGTTGTCAGAAGTGATGCTAATAGTCAAAAATGAAATAAAAATTTTTTGGTGGATTTTGATACGAGGGTAGTTCAATAAGTCCTTAGAATGACCAACAAATGGCACGCGAATCGCTCCAAATCATCTGTTTTCAGTCAGCACCACTCCCGACTAGATAT
>NC_046665.1:428416-456674 GCF_010883055.1 Belonocnema kinseyi | reverse complement strand
AGAACTTTGTTTTGTCCGGGTACCGGGTCCGACGTAAACTCAAAACCCATTAAAACAGAATAGAAAGGTAATAATTAAACAAGTCCACTTCGAGCCATTCCAAAAGCCCAGTTGGCTAGTATACTTATTTTTCTGTCGTTAGACTGTGAAATTCATAAATACATTAAAACTTCCGATTAACGCTAATTTGGTAGAACTTCTAAAGAGTAACGGAAAATAAGGTGGACGATAAAAATCAGCTTCGAGTAATTCCAAAGGCCCGGTTGGTTAGTCTGCTTTTTCTTGAAACATTTTTGATTTTTTTTTTGGTTTTTTCAAAATGCGCACTCGCACTCTTCTCTCTCATTCATCGTAGACGCTAAGACCGTCGAGGTAGGGTAAGTACGAAACGCACAACATATATACACACTTCATTTGTTTGTGGCAATTAATTTTATATTATCAAAATAAAACATACCTGTTTAATGTTAACACTCTCCTCGTGTTTACTTTTGAAACTTTTCACACAACCGCCAGTTATGTACTAGCTCTGGACAAAAGTGGATGCTCCTTGAATAGACAAGGGCAAAGACCAACTCTCTACCTCGCTCAATGAGGAGCAAATAATTTCGCTACTTTGTGGCGAATGGGAATAATTGGATAGAGGATATTTGTTCGATTACGCTCGTTCGTAACAACCTCTATTATTCTCTGAGATGCATGGGTAAAAATATATTCAGTTTGACCTTCTCTCTTACCTTATAATACACTATCACAGAATCAATTAGCGTTCTCCTTTCTTCTCCTGAGCCTGTATATTCTCCTTCCTCATATCCATCTAGACTTCCGCTTAAGATAAACCACCTCAACGCCTCCAAGCTCTTTAAAAACTTCTTTCCCTCCCCATTCCGTACCTTATCTTTAGATTTTCTTCCTCTCTATTCTCTCAATTCCCTTCCTCCTTAATCTTCTGTTCTCGCATTAAGATCTCTACCTATTATAAGCCTAGTCTCTTCTTTATTTTCTTCTATCATTTCATTCAGCTTCTCTGCCTTCTCCTGCATATCGCTGTTCACATAAACCCCCACTATCTTCAACTTCTCTCTTCCCATCTTTACCTCTTCTACTATTAATCCTTGTTTTTTTTATTTTTACTTTCTTATCTTTCCCTGTTGTACATTCATTCCTTACTCCCATCACCATTCCTCCCATTGCTCTGCCCTTCTTATTTTTCCTCTTTGCATTATGCACTTGCCATTTGTAACATCTTGGTAAGCTTCCCCTTAGTTTTCTGACTTGCCTCCGACTGCAGTGACGGAGTGAAAACAGATGAACATAAGGCCATAGAGCCATATACGAAGGTTTGAATACATAGATCTTATTATTCTGCCTTTGCGTCGATAGTGGATTACGTAACAGATATTACTTCTCATTTTTACTTGAAGCAATACTATATGTGTTAAAGAACTTTAAAAGTAGCTACAGAGCAAACGATCAACGACAATGCTGTATACGTAAACAAAATGGCGATGACGCTTTTTGAAGTCGCGAAAACTCTTACAGTCTAAAACGCACTGTAGCTTACTGTCAACGATTTATCAACATTAAAATTCTTAAACAAAGTATATCGGGTTATCTTACTTAAATTTATCTCCAAAAAACATATACGCGTATAATGAATTTAACTACACTTGCTCCTTTTTGGACGTTGAAGGCATCCTTAGGGTCGTAGATCGTCTTAGTCAATCCGACCTCAGATACTTAAGAAAACATCCACGGCTTCTGCCTCAAAATCACAACGTTACAAATCTTAATATTCGCGAGAAACATTCATACCTCTTTTACGCAGGTGCACAAGCAACGCTTAACGCTACTCGTGAATTCTACTGGATTGTCAACAGGAAAAATTCAGTCACGAATATAATTCGACGTTGCGTCACTTGCTATCGCGCAAAACCACAAACCCTAAACTAGAACATGGGAGATCTGCCAAACAATCGCACAATCTTTAAATGGGCTTTTTTTGCAATCCGGAGTTGATTTCTGCGGTCCTTTTTACAATAAAGAAAAGAAATTTCAAAATCGAAAGAAAATTTAAATCTATGTTTGCGTTTTTGTATGTTTCGCGACAAAAGCTGTACACATTATATTCGTCATTGATCTGACCTCTGAAGCTTTGTAGCTTGTTTGAGTATATTTTGCATAAAACAAGGAAAAATCTCAGATCTGTATTGCGATAACGTTACTAACGTGTACTTGTTAAGCATAATATCAATTAGCATTTCATATGCTGCTGTCAATTCGTTAAAGTATCATATAGTACACGTTATCAGCAATTAACTTCTAACTCATGAACAATTTACTACACTTGCAACTGAGATTGAAGCAATCTTAAACTCTCAACCTTTGACAGCACTTCTTTCTGATCCTAATGACCTTGCAGCTTTATCTCCTGGTCACTTTTTCATAGGTGACTCTTTAACAGTTGTGCCAGAACACGATTTGACGGACTTGCCGTCAGGACGGCTTTCGACTTGGCAGCAGGTTTAACAAATCAAGCAACATAAAACGCATTGCTCCATTACCGATTGAAATATAATCTTACTTCTGTATATATTATATTAATTGCAGCAACAACAAAATTGTATTTGTTGGCACCAACTGCAATTTTAGTTCTTGCAACCACATGTATCTACTATGTATATTACTCCTATTTTTGTATAACCTCTATATTAGCGTGTATGGTGTGTATTACGGATAGTAGGGTTGTCTCATCATGGTTTTCATAATTGATACTAATCGTCAGAAATTGAGTTTAAATTTTGTTGTGGACTTTCAAATTATCACAACTCTTAATTTTGACATTTATCTGGAAATTCTTTTTAAGACCACCCCTAGGTTTCATTTGAATACACGTGAGTAGTAAGGGTTCTTCTGTTAGGTTGTTTAAGGCACTTGTTTTCCTACAAAAAAATATCTAAAAATATCGCGTATTTTATAAAAAATAAGACCATCACATCCTTCCGGGTGGTTGAAAATAATTACAGATCCTATCCGTCACAGTTTGCCGTTTGAATCACTTTAATATCTTTATTAGAACTGAAGATCATATAGTTGCCCATTTTTGCATTTTTAAGCAACAATTTTTATTATTTCACAAATTTCTCAACTGTAATTGTTTCACAGCAGTTTTCCCAATACTCGTGAATTTTTTAAAATTTTTCCCATCGCCCCTTGTATAATAAATAATGTTCTAAACTTGACTGTTCTTAAATGTACCCGAAAATCCTTGATTTTTTTTGCAATCTTCACTCTGCAAAGCACAAAAAAATTTCACATAAACATCCTTGAGCTCATTTACGTAAAACACTTGTAGCTTTCAAACGACTATTTTTTTAAAGCGCTAGAATTTTTTTGCTAAGTTGTTAAGCTTCGAATGCAGTTGCCTATCATTTTCTCGCCGATAGAAGGTCCAACTTGAAAACTTGTAGATAGTAGGGGTCCCTCATCAAGGCTTCCAGAAGTGATTCCAATGGTCAGAAATTGAATTAAAATTTTTTGGATACTTTCATACAATTAGAACTCTTATTTTCGTCATTAATCTGGAAATTCTTTTTGCAGCCACCCATGCGTCGAATTTAAAAACTTGTGGATAGTAAGGGTGCCTCACCAAGGTTTTCAGAAGAGACGCCAATTTTCAGAAATTCAAAAGAATTTTTTTGGGTCTTTGATACTTTGAGAACTCTAATTATTAACATTTAGCTGAATATACTTTTCAAAACCACCCCTAACTTGAAAACCTGTGGATAGTAGGATAGAAACAATTAGAATGGAAGACGGAATTTATGACAATAGCTGGAAATTGAATTTAATGGTTTTTGAACTTTGGTAATCTGTGAACTCTCATTTCTGACAGTTATCTGAAAATTTTTCTTTTAATTCTTTTAATTCTTCTTTTAATATGTCTAACTTGTAAAATTGTGGGCAGTAGAGATGCTTCAGGATGGTTGCCAGAAGTGATGCCAATGGTCACAAATCAAATTTAAATTTTGTTGTGGACTTTGATAATATGGGAAGTCTCATTTTCGACATTTTTTGGAAAATTCTTTTCAAAACTGCCCCTAGAGCTCACTTGAAAACTTGCGGATAGTAGCTTTGCTGTAGGAAGTTCGACAGCAGTGAGAACTATCTTTTTTACATTAATCTGGAAATTATTTTCGAAAGCGTCCCTAAGTCTAATTTGAAAACTTGTGAATAGTAGGTTTTCTTTAAGATGTTCGAAAGAAGTGTTGCTCATTGTCATAAATTGAATAACATTTTTTTTTAAATATTAATTAAATTTGAACTCTCATTTTTCACATTCGTCTAAAAATTCTGTTATGAAACCACACCTAGGTCGAACCTGAAAACCCTCTGGCAGTGAGGGTCCCTCTGCAAGGTAGTCAGAAGTGATGCCAGTAGTTAGATATTAAATTAACAATTTTTTTGGACTTTGATACTATGCGAACTCTCAGTTTTGACATTTATCTGTAAATTCTTTCCGAAAACACTCCTAGATCTAACTTGAAAACTTGTGGACAGTATGGATGTCTCAGTACGGTTTTCAGAAGTTATACCAAAGGTCAAAACTTGAATTAAATTTTTGTAATTACTTTGATACCATTAGAACCCTCATTTTTGACAGGTCACTGTATTCGGATGTAAGTAGCAATAAATTGCTTTTTATCTCTTAAATCCAAGCCTTTGATTTTGTGTTCTGCCTCTTTTCGAAATTTTGCATAAAATAAGCCCAGGCTGAAACCAATTTGTCTAGTTATTCAGTAGATACTGTCAAATAGTGTAAATTTCAATGTTTTCTTAAATTTTCAATAACCTTCGAAATAATCAACATTTTTCAATATTCTTGGGCTCATTTTAAAGCTATTTTTCATTGTATCACAACATGATTGCAGATTTCATATATTTTACAAAAATATTTTTGTTACCAAAAATAATATTGCAATTTTTCCAACTTTTTTTTACAAGTTCAAGTTCTTTCAATTCAAAAAGGAAGTTTTTTTACGATTTATACTCATAATCTGTTGTGTTACAGTGAACAAAAGCTTCAAAATGAGCCCAAGAACATTGCAAAATGTTGACTATTTCGGAAGTTATTGAAAATTTAAGAAAACATTTAAATTTACAGTATTTTTGCAATATCTAATTAAAAACTAAACAAATTGGCTTCCCCCTGGGCTTATTTTGTACAGCATTTCGAAAACAATCAACCTTTTCAAGCGAAATTTTTTTATCGCTAGTAAAATTAAAATTAAGAGAATTTATTCAGCCATAAAAAAAGAGGTGGCCTGAAACTTTTGCACGGCACTGTATTTCAAAACAATGTTTAATATGTGCTAATAATTTACTTGACTCCGATTTTAAAAAATGATTGGCATGCCTTTGTTCCATTCGACGATGATTTATGTATATGTGCCTAGAATATTACATGTATTTACATAAATAAATGTACGAAAGTCAAAAATTTTATATCCATATTGATATGGATCGAAATAGTGCCAACAATGCTTGAACATTAGTACGCATTCTTATACCTTAATTCTAGAATAAAATGAATTAAAAGAACAAACCCAAAAACGGAAATTCATTAGAAAAAAGGTTGCCTTTAAATTGTTACAATTGATTCAAGGATTAAAAAAGAGTATAATAGGATAAATTAAAAATTATAATGAAAAATTTGAAACAATTACGATATTAATGAGAAACTCAGGTTAGATCTTTTCGAATAAGAAAGTTGAAGGTTAGAAATAATTAAATTAAGAAAACGAAACCCGAAAAGAGGAACAGAAAGCATCCTCACTCTCCGAAAAATATTTTTATTACCCGACCCAGCGACA
Source organism: Belonocnema kinseyi (assembly GCF_010883055.1). Classification (NCBI taxonomy): domain Eukaryota; kingdom Metazoa; phylum Arthropoda; class Insecta; order Hymenoptera; family Cynipidae; genus Belonocnema; species Belonocnema kinseyi. Next base: position 450,801 of record NC_046665.1, on the reverse strand, counting down.
CTGCCCCGCACGCCAACAGGTCTACGAGGTGTATTCAAAAAATAAGGTGACTTTATGGTTTTCTCAAAAAATATTCATTTATTCCTCAATATTTATGTTGTCCAACACGTTATATATTATATATTCCAACACGTTAGATCAAAGGGAAGTGGATAGTGAGGCATCTAATATTTGGCTAAGAAAGGGTGTTCTGTATCCAGAGACGGAAGCATTCGTCATTGCAATACAGGACAAGGTTATCAGCACCAGGAAGTATCGCAAACACGTGTTACATCAAGACGTGGTTGACTGGTGCCGATTATGTGGAGATACCAACGAATCCATCGAGCATATTATTGATGGCACTTCTGATAATCATTTTGTAATAGCCTTGAGTTCTCTCTCTTCAGTTTTGGGAAAAGAAAAAAGTCACTGGGGGCCAAATCTGGTGAATATGGAGACTGAGGCATGACTCAACATCTTCAACATCTCCTGAGAGATGGTTATGCGATGGATCTTTTGATCAAAATAAAGCAGTTTGGAACAAATTTCGCTGACACACGTCTCATGCCCAAAACGTCCGAAAATATAGCATGGCATGAGCCAACCGATATGTCAACATCTTCAGCAACTTCTCTGATGGTAATTCGGCGATTTTTCAACACCATTTCTTCCACTGCTTGAACGTTTTCATCTGCTGTTGACGTGCTGGGAAGTCCAGGGCGAGGTTCATCTTCGACATCCTTTTAAACTTGAATGTACGTAGCTTGCGAAAATTGAAAAGTCACCTTACTTTTTGAACACACCTCGTATACGCGCACGCCTATAGGCTTGCACGCCAGCGACCCGTAACTTTACAAGTCTTGCAAGGTCCGCGCGACGTATTCCCTACACGAAAGTAAAAAACCGAAAATAAACATATTTTCGATTTCTCGAATATTAAAATAACTAGTTAAAGTTTTAACTAAATTTCTACAAGTAAATCGGAATTTCTATTAGAGAAACCAGATCGGACGCTACACAGGGTGTCCCAGCCGTTCAAAATACAACGCGATCCACACTAAATGATATTGAGATAAGGGAAAATTAAAATCGTAATGACGAACCCTACCGAAAATAACCCTATAGTAATGGACCACGATAATTTGGATTTGGAAAGTGCTGCCGCACCTCTAACCCAAAATTTTAATCCGAGTAATAGCCAGACGAGACCAAAAATAAAAAATATGGTCACAACCACACCCCAAAACACGGGTACAATTCCTAAAGCAATTAACAGGTCAATAGGTCGCGATGGAGGCTTCCTTGGGAAAAATAGAGAAACCAAAACGAGAAATAAATTAGACAAAGGCAGACTGACTCAACCAACAACTACATAACCAATCCAAGCTTGTAATAAACAACTCACAACATACGATCTCACACAAAATTCAAATAAAACCGTCAACCTTTTCGATAACTTGCTCATTTGGGATCACGAAAACTTACAAATACCACGCGCATCTGCCCAAAGAAATAACGGAACGAAATAAATAAATAAAAGGTCTCATTCAGAAAATAATAACAGGTCGGAAAACCACCCCCAAATAAATAATGAAACTTACAAACGCGATTCATTTTTGTAAAACAACACACAGTTCATTTTAGAGACAGATGCACTTTTAGAAAGCGTACAATTTAACGAATTTATGAATCAACAAAAAGAAAAATTCTTTAAAGAAAGCGAAAAAGAGCAAATAATTTCAAACTTAGACTAAACCCACCAACTAATAGCTTCTTTGAATATAGACAGTAAATAATAGAACCAAATATTAGAAAAAGTAAAGGCAAATCTCCTAACAGGCAATTTGTTCCTTTCGACATGATACAAACGCCATTTCAAATCATGAGCAATTGCTCGGTTAAATTTCTAAATAATAAAGACGATAGTCCTGCGCATTTTTTGGAGGAATTAAAAAGATTTAAAAAGGGATATAAAATAAATGACTGCGATATTTTAGAAAATTTAGACGCTTTATTAATCGATGATTCTGAAGATTGGTGTTCAATGAATAAAAACTCTTGCAGAAAACTATTTACTAAACTTTACCCGAGAAAAAACCATAAATGGGAATTACATAGAATCTATGAAAGCTTAAGAATTTAATATAAAATGTATATTAAAAGAAACGATTTTGAGACTTTTAGAGACTTAGAAGGCTTAGGAAAAGAATGGGAAACTGAGCTAACCAAATAAAAAATTAGAAGGCAAGTATTACAAATTACTGAATCTAGAAATGAGGATAAAAATGAACAAAAACGTAACAATAATAACCGGGATAAGCAGAATTCAGAAAATAATGTAGATTTTAGGGAAAATAAAAATAGTCGAAATGATAAACAAAACGGAGAACAAAATAATCAGGGTCAAAAACAATACAGAAATCAATTTTCATTCTTACCATTTGGATTTCCATCTGTACCTTTTTTAAATTAATATCAACATATTTTAGACGTAACATCAGGTCTAGATTCCCACCTGGTCTCTAATCTAGATTGCAATAAAATTTCCAACCAAGATTCCAAAAAAATAGACCAAGATATCCATTCAATTCTTACAACCAAATATTACTAATGTTTAGCCAAATGACATTAGGTTCAACCCTAGTTCAGAATAATCCAATGATCGAATTCCCAACAGAAAAAGCGGAAATTAGTTCAAGACATAATAATAATAATAATAATAATTCGAGACGTATTCACCTTTATCGTCTTCACCTCAGAGGTTCGGGTTTCGGTCCCTGAGCCGGTACCCCTGGAAACTTTTCAATGTAAATTTACCGAAGTTCTGGTGGTTCGGAACCCACCTTAAGCTGTAGGTCCCCCCATCGTGTACTTGACTGTAACCCAGCCCGTCAATGATGGGGTAAAAACCAGGCTTTGTCCAATATGTCTAGGTATACTGCTCTCATCAGATCACTTGACTGCATTATAAAAATGCGTCCGTGACTGATGATATATACCGGGACAGCCCCGTGCAAAATAAGCAAATAAAAATCCAACTCTAACCAAAAATGCATTTTCGACATGTTGGGCAGTATAAGCCTGTGACAACATTTAAACACAGAAATGTTTTAAATAATAATAATAACAATTATATTATATAACGAACAATTAATTTTTTGTTGTATCCCTACCGAAGGTGTTCCGCGTTGATGTCGCGGTAAGGCTTGAGCTCTCCTCTCATGACTTTGACGGCAGTGTTGGAGGTAGCATTGCTACTGACAGGGTTTCCCATGCCAAATAAGTTGATAACGAAGAGGAGAGGGAGTAAGTAGAACACCAAAGCCCAGCAATGAAAAATGGAGAATATATTAAAGATTTTGAAACGCTTGTCGCTTCCCGAGGATCGTCGGCGCGCCCCTGGAGCCACCGCTGAGGGCCACAGCATGCGGGCATGCTGAGGATGCTTTGGCTAGCACTAAATATTTGCAGCCAACCATCTCGACAGAAATACCGTGGGAGAGCATCAATTAGGATACCACAATGAAAGAGGAATTGGTGCGTCTCTATTATGAAAGTGCGAAGTTTGAAACAAACAAGGAAAAAGGATACAATTTAACCCAGACGATCAAAATCCATCTGACTTTCGAGCGATAGCCTGTCTTCCAACAATTTATAAATGTCTTACAGCTATGATTGCGGATAAGGTATATTCTTATTGCGACGACAATGACATTCTTACAAAAGAACAAAAAGGTTGTTGTAAAAACTCACGAGGCTGTAAAGATCTAGTCACTATAGACGCTGTTGCCATGACTCAAGCTCGTAAGCATCAAAGGAACTTACACATGGCATACCTTGACTACAAGCAAGCGTTTTCTTCCGTTCCGCATGACTATTTGACCCATCTTCTTTACATGGATGACCTGAAGCTGTACGCTAGTTCAGGCCAGAAACTGCAGCAAGTGATCAATGTCACAAAGCAGTTTTCCAATGATATCCACATGGAGTTCGGACTAGATAAATGCAGAACAGTGCATTTAATGAGAGGGGAATTAGGGACCGCAGAGTTAGAGAACGAGTTCGAAAATGACATCGAGGCAATGGCTGCAGGCAAATCTATAGATACATTCCAATCCCCGTTTTAGAAAGCGAAGATTTCATCTTATATTGCGATGTTACTATCCAAATGGATCATTACATCCGGGCCAATCGACCTGACATCGTGATGCGAGAAAAAAAGGTGGAAGAGTCTACATCATCGACATTGCTTGTCTGCTTAACCGAAATTTGCAGTCAACCTATACAACCAAGATCCACAAGTATAGCGAGTTAAGGCATGAAGTAAAGACCTTATGGAGGAATGTGAATCATGCATCCATTCATCCCACTGTGATTTCGGCTACAGGCCATGTGTACGCAAGATACACTGAACATCTTGAACATTTAGGAGTCAGTAGGGTATTGGCAGCAGCTCAGAAGGCGGTTTTATTGAACACTTGTCGCATTGTAAGAAACTTTCTTGATCATTAGGAAACAAGCGACTAAAAACCCGTGGAGTGGCAGATGGTAGCTCTAAGAAAGCATCCAGAGGTGACCTTTGTCACCTCTAACGCTCGTGGCCGCTCGTAATTGTATACCTACAACATCATCGCAGGAGGTTTCAACCATCATATTAAATTATTTGAATCAACTTATAACATTTTAATTTCATCAGTCACTTGACTTAGTCCGTGGCTATGATGTATCACCGGGTTCAACCGAGTAAAAGTTTAATAAAAACACATAATAATAATAATGATAAGAAACAAAATCCCCAAAAACGAAATTACGGGAATAAAAACCAAGAACGGGATAATAATCTCAATAAGGATTCCGAAAATAAAATAAATTCTGATCAAGATAAAAATCAGAATAAAAATTCATTCAAAAACAATAAAACAAATAATAGTAATTATTATCATTTGTGGATCATCGGGCCACTTTAAAAGACAGGGACCATATTACGCGTAAAATCAGGGAAACTGGAAGGGCGGGTACTAGGGCCAAAAATATTACAACCTTGCATCGAAACGCGATAATTTTTAAATTCGGATAAAGATGAAATAACAGAAATACGTTTTCACCTGACAACAAAATTGTGAAACAATTTATTTCGAACCTTAGTAGATACAGGCACCACACATTCCTACGTGGGTAAGGGATTATTGGAAAACATAGAAAACTCCAAGTTTTCCATTTTTAAACCGGTTTCGCGCAAATTAACAATAGCAAACGGAGAAACCGTGGAAATAATTGGGCAGGCAGTATTTCCAATTTTTATAGGAAAGAAAGTGAAAAACATTATGTTCAGACTGGTTCAGGCTAGTAGACCTACATTCGACCCTTGATTATGATTTAGAAACTTGGTGGTTACAAGGGAGTCCTCCCACCCGCTACCCTATGGAAGATTATCCGAACGCACTACCAATTCCATTAACTGAGATTAGAACGGAGACTAAACCTGGCATTAGCATAAAAAGTAAGAAAGAAGTTAAAAGCGAGAAAATTAAGGACAAACCATTGAATGAAAAAGAAGACAATAGAAATGGACATAGTAAACTGAAATTCGGAGGTAGTATTAACCTCAAAAGCATAAGAGAACAAAGTAGAAGTAACATGACGGTAAAAGATAGCGAAATGCCTATCGTTCCTATAAATCCTAACCAATCCCAAAAAATCAAAAATACCCAAATTCCAGTAACAAATCCTACGATGAATATCCCTAACTTAATAAACATTCCCATAAGCAACGAATTCTAACCCCTAGAGAGCATCTCTACGCTTAAAACAAGTGACGACAAAGAAATCAAGAATCATTTAATTTGGGCGAACCTAGAATTAGGAGAAAGGGTATGAAAATTAATCCAGGAAAAATGTATTGTAATAGCAAATATGAGAACGAATATAAATATAGTGATTGTAATCTTTGGAAAGATAAAGAAGTTAGCAATCGGAAAAATCAAACACTGAACCTCAAAAGGCCAATGAGATATTAGAAAGCGATAATATAAAGCCATGGATTTCTTTTAAAAATAAAACGATTAAATAAAATAATAATAATAATACGGATAGCTAAGGAAAAAGTTTACGAATAAGATAATGGTTCAGCGGAAATTTGCGAAGGTATTGTTGAGCTTAGCGAAAGCCAACAATCCCAATTAGAAAAACTCCTTAAAAATAAAATAAAAATTAACTAGGGAAAATAACATAGGACAACTCATCTAACAAAACATAAAATTGATGTACAGGACTACTTTCCCGTTAAACAGCGATACTACCATGTGAGCCCTAAAATTATAGAAATAATTGATCAAACAGTTCACAAATTATTAGAACAAGGTATAATAGAACCCTCTTATTTCGATTGGTCGAACCCCATAGTAATATTCAAAAAACCAAGGAAAGATTATAGATTTTGTTGAGATTTCAGAAAGGTTAATAATATTACAAAAAAGACCTCTCTCCAATTCCACTCATGACAGAAATACTGGATACTCTAAGATCAGCAACATTTATTTCGAAAGTTGACTTAAAATTAGCTTACTTGCAAATACGTTTTCAAGAAAGTTTAAAACCAATTACATCTTTAACAGCCTCTGAAAAGGGCATGTATTAATTTAAAAGGATGCCATTTTGTTTAATCAATGTCCCAGCCACTTTTCAGAGACTTATGGATAAAATCATAACTCCACATTTAAAGCCAAACATTTTTTGTTATTTAGATAACATTGTTATAGCAACCCAAAATTTTGAAGACCATTTAAAACATGTGAATATTGAATTAGATCGAATGAATGAAGCAAACTTAACGATCAGCCCGGATAAATGTGAGTTCGGCTGCTCGGAAATAAAATATTTAGGTTTTTAAGTCAACGACAACGGACTCCAAGTAGACAATGACAAAATACAACTAATATTGGAATTCCTTAACCTGAACAAATTAAACAATTGCAGCAGATAATAGGGATAGCAAGCTGATACAGAAAATTCATCCCGCACTTCGCCGGAATAATAGAAGCAATGAATAGATTATCGAAAAAAGATCAAGTATGGGATTGGGAATTATAAAAAGATGAGGCTTTTCAAAAAATGAAAGATCTTTTAACTTCAGTACCTATACTAACCTAGACATACACATAGACTCCCAAAAAATATAGGAACTCAATAGAGAACTCAAACGAAATTTCAGGCATACAACCCAACCTCCGCGGGGGAGGTAGGTGTAACGCAGTTACAATAAATTCCGCTCGGGGCGACCCCGCACGTAAAGAGTGCTGGGCCGCACCCGAATCATAGCGGAACCCCACCAGGGGTCTCGAAACGTCGGAAGACGCGTTTAGAGTCGTCGATCCGTTCAATCTTGACTCGTTCGCCATGTTGATAGACAAATTCGCTCGACGGTCGTGTCAGTGGCTTTGCCTTGGGAAACAACCCTGATATGCCCTTTCGTCAATGCTCTCTACTTCGCCACCCCTAGGTCTAACTTAAAAATTTGCGGACAGTAGGGATGCTTTAGGATGGTATTAGGTGGGATGCAAATAGTGAGGAATTAAATTAGAAATTTTGTGTGGACTTTGAAGTGTTTCATCTTTTACCTGAGTGGCAGGCGGGATTCAGAAGGTGTCAGGGCTGTATGGACCATGTGTTTACTCTTAACTCATTAATTCAAAATCGCCTAAGATTAGAAAGAAGAAAAGTTTTTGTATGATTTGTTGATTTTAAAGGATCTTTTTCCTCTTTGAATTATAAAATCTTATGGGAAAAAATCATGCCAAAAGGATGTGGATCGAAATTTTGCCAGAATAATAATGGATTTTTACTCCAAGGCTAATGTAGCAGTTAAGGGGAATAAAGGTTGTGTCCCTAGCGGTAAACATTACATATACATTATGCAGGGAGAAGTCCTTAATTCTACGATGTTTCCTTGTTAATCGCGGATTTGGAAAAATTTTTGCTTGCTAAAGGTATCAGAGGTGTATCGTTAGATCACTTAATTGAAATTTCGCTTCTTGAATACGCGGACGACTGGGCTATCCTTGCTGACTCCCTTGTGGAAATGAGAAGGATTCTTGAAGGATTATTTGAATATTGTAAGATAAATGATTTGGAAGTCAATTTAGATAAGATGAAAATTATAATCTTCAAGAAAGGAGGACTTAGTCATATTAAAAAATATCCACCTTTTATGTACAATGGATCCAAAGTGGAAATTGTTAAGAATTATACTTATCTAGGCATATCCTTCAGTCAATCTGCGATTATTGTAAATGCAATGAATGCGGCTGTAAGTAAATCTAATATAGCTTTGAACTCTACGAATTCCTTCATTCATAGCTTGAGACTTGACTCTTGGAATCCTGTTGTTCGACTTTTCCAAAGCCTTGTAACTAGCGTCTTAATGTACGGTGCTCAAATATGGAGTCTACGATATTTTGAGAAAATTGAAAAAATTAGTACACATTTTTTAAGCGAATCCTTTATGCATCAAAAATTACTAGAGGATATGCAATTAGAATAGAAGTGCCTGCTTCTCAACTGGCGGTTCGAGTTTACAGTTTAATTCTTAATTGGATCGAGAAAATATTGAAGATGCCTGATGATCGACACCCAAAAAATTTTATTTTATATGAAGATATCTGGACAGATTTAACAGTCGGACTTAAGGGTGTTGGTTCAATCCGACTTTGAATTTTTTTTAACAGGTACGGCACTGATTCCATATATATTTTTCCCGAAGGATTTGTGAACGAAAGAAGAAAAATTGGTCGAATATCCGGAGTTTTGCGAGATCCTTAGATCAATAAAATATTGAAAAATCAAACAATTTTGTTGAGGAAATGATTACTTTCCCGACAAATATTAATAATTTTTTTCAGAATTATTACTGGGAAATAAATAGCCAAGGGTGAAGAAGATGTACCGGTTCACGCGCATGGACTCCCATCAAGCTCCGTTGTTCTAGTGGAAAAGAGTCTCACTGGTAACCATGCTGTCGTGGGTTCGAATCTTTTTCTCAACTTTTTTTTTTCGTATTGTAAACATGTCAAATAATAATTTTTAATGATTCCCCGGCGAATAAATGATTTGTTGGAAAAATACTACTGGGAAATAAATCAAAATTTACGAAATTTAAATTAGAACAAAATCCAAATTAAAAATCCCATTTAACGTCCAATAATCAAATAAATAAATATCATGCAGACACTTATCGAATAATTTATTTGTATAATCGTAATTCTTTTTACATTTTTGCGGGTGATAATCGTCATGAATTATGACGTAAGTGTGTAATGCACTATTCACTGCAGCGACGGAAGAAATGAAAATCAGCCAAAGATTAGGCAGTTTTCAACTGGGCAATAAAAACAAAAAATGTGAATACAATTTCTTACAAAATATTTAAATGGACTTTTTGTCAAGATACCCAGGAATAATTTTCAAAATTACTAATTTAGAATTCGCAAAATTTTGAAAGTGAGCCCTCTGCAAATTTATTTATGAATCGGAAGTTTATCAAGTTCTCCGACTTGAAATTTCGATATTACACAATTTTCCAAATTTATAATTTTAAAATATAAATTACAAATTTATCGGCTTTTAAAATTTTTTGTTATAATTGTAATCATATTTTTTGTTTTTATTTCCCAATTGAAAACTGCCTAATCTTTGGCTGATTCCCATTTCTCCCGTCGCTGCAGTGAACAGTGCATCACCCTGCTACGGGATAATCCATGACGATTATCACCCGCAAAAATGTAAAAAAATTACGATTATACAAATAAATTATTCGAAAAGTGTCTGCATGATATTTATTTCCCAGTAGTATTTTTCAAACAAATAATTTATTCGCCGGGAAAGTATTAAAAATTATTACTTGACATGTTTACAATACGAAAAAAAAGTTGAGAAAAAGATTCAAACCCATAGCAGCATGGTCAATAGTCAGACTCTGGTCCACTGGACCAGCGGATCTCGATGGAAGTTGATGCGCGCGAACTGGTAGAGTTTCTGCATCCTTGGCTAATGTGATTTAGAAACGCTCATAATTCTTACACGTGTCTTATTATTTTTGAAGTATTATCGATTGATGATAGTCTCACCAAGAAGTCAATGTCCCGGACGAGGTTTTCCCCTTTGAGAATTGTAGTCTTGACCCACGGTCGATTTCGAAGGGCGCCCCGATTCCGCATATAGCGTGAAGGTAACAGCTAGCCTAGTGGTTGATTACAAATGCAGTTACAAAAACACAGACACGGTATTCAGTTCTCTCTGCTTTTTGCTCCATTTCGCAACGTATTTCGCAAAATTTGGGGACACCATCTTCAAGACTTGGCCCTTTGGAAGAGCCGTGAATCTTTAGAATTCCTCCATTATGTCAGAATTGTGAGTAAGAAAATAAATTATCAAACGATTCTAATCTTTCAAATGCTGCCGTATGCTACCCGCTGGTTTCTACTTTTCACAAAATTCATATTTGTCGGAAAAATAATCATTTCCTCAACCATTTTTTTTTATTTTTCAACATTTTATTGATACAAGGATCTCGCAAAATCACGGATATTTGACAAGTTTTTCTTCTTTCGTTCACAAATCCTTCGGAAAAAATATATATGGAATCAGTGCCGTACCTATTAAAAAAATTCAAAGTCGGATTGAACCAACACCCTTAATAAACAGAAATATAACTGGGCCCACCAGGTACAGAATATTTTTTTGGGAATTGGGGTGGCGGAAGAATGGGATTCTCTTTCTCTTTCCTCCTTACAAGATCATAAAACGGCTTAATCAGATAGATTTTCAGAAGGCCCAGTCGTCATCGGCTCTCATACTTTATCCACACCTGACTTTTCAGGATGGGCCTAAAAAATATTTGACTACAAGAATCCCGCTCAGGTTCAGCAGAGTAATTGCCCAGTTGCGTTTTATAAACCGATTTCAGCCTAGAATTATAATAAATAATAACGCCCACAGGATAGGTTTGGGGGATTATTGTATTTACTGCTATCAGGATATTTCTAAGTCTGAATACGTGTATCATTTATTAATAGAATATCATGTTTTTACTACCGAGAGACTAATTAATACTATTTTAAGCTGCAACTTCTTTGTATGAAATGATATAAATCCACGTTATCATTTTCGATTTTCTAAATTAAAGATTTAATCAACTTTAAAGTTTTCGAAATTTTATTATTTTAAGCCATTTTCAGCTGGAACTGTTGAAAATTAAACAATTAATTTCTTTTCAACTAAACACTTCGTAAATTAGAAGTTAAATTATTTTTATTTCAAACAGTTAAAAAATCAGTAAATTAAAGTAAATGATATCATAATTTTAAAATATAACAATTCAACTAATTATTTTAAAAATAAAAATAATTTGAAAAATATTCACTAAGTTATTAAAGCTCAACATAGGTATATTGAAAACCAGTTGAGATCAAAAGTTTACATTTAATTCGGTGAAAATCATTACATCTCGTAAATTCTCGAAAATAAAATCCATTGAGAACTTACCGGTAAATTACCGATGAGATCTTGGCGTCCCTGACGTAAGTAATCGCCTTTCAAACTGTATAGGGATGTCTTAAGAAGATTGACAGAAGTGATGCCTATAGCCAGGAATTAAATGAAAATATGTTGTGGACTTTGATACTATGAGAACACTCATTTTTGACATTTATATGGCAATTCTTTTTAAAGCGATGCCTAGGTCTAATTTGGAAACTTGCGAATCGTAGGGGTGCTTCAGGTCCCCTGGTGGACCTAATGAATAGAAAGGATAGTCAATAGCGTACCCTTATATGATCCACATAGTATCCCTTGCGTATTATGCAGACAAAACAAAAAAATCAGCAGTATCAGCATTTAACTGTTCGCGATTCGGATTCTACGTTAAATTCGCCATTCGAATGTCAGTGAGTAATTACAATAGATTCTTTTGCAATATCAAAAAAAAATTTTAATGTCATAGTTCCTGCTGAATGCGACTTCAAGCGCATCCATTGTCGCTTAAGTAGTATGCTGCTACTAAAAGAAGATGCAATTGAAGTTGCCTTAAGTCTATATTAATGACGGGTATTTTATTTTTCATTTTTTAACGCTGCGAAAAATCTATTGCAATTGTTCTTTGACCTCCTCACGGAAAATTTAACGTAGAATCCGAATTGCAATAAAGTAAATGTTCATCTTACTATTCTGTTTATATTTTTTGTTGCATGATACGGAAGGGATACTATCTGAGTACTATAAGGATACGCTGTAGCTTATCCAAGCCGTTCATTCGGTCCGCCAGGGATGATTTTAAGAAAAGGTGCTAATATTCAGAAAGTAAATTAAAATTTCTTCTAGACTGTAATACTATGAGAAAAGTCATTTTGGACATTTATCTGGAAATTCTTTTCAAAGCCACCCCTATATCTCATTTGACAATTTATTTGCAGTAGGGATGTCGCGGGGAACTTTGACACTATGTGAACACTCATTTTTGACATTTATCTGATCATTTTTTTTAACTATCCCTAGATCTAATCTAAAAACTTGTCGATAGTAGGGTTGACTCGGGAATGTTAAGAGAAGTGACGACAATCGTCAGGAATAGAATAAAAATGCTTTTCGGACTTTGTACTATCAGAACTCTCATTTTTAATGTTTATCTGGAAGTTCTTTTCGAAACCACCTTAGGTATAATCTTTTAAACAATTTTTTCAACAATTACGCTTTTTTTATATTTCTGCAATTGTTACAAACAAAGTATGCGTCGAATCAGAATTTAGGTCTAATTGGGTATCTAGTTGTAATTTTACAACTTTTGGATAGTAGAGGTGCTTTATAAAGGTCGACAGAATTGATGCTAATAGCCAGAAATTTAATGAAAAATTTTTTGCTGACTTTAATTCTATGAGAACTCTTATTTTTTACAATTCTTTGGAAATTCAAATTTTTGAGGCCTTTGATACTGTGAGAATTCTAATTTTTGATATTTATCTGGAGATTATTTTTGAAACCACTCGTAGGTCTAACTCTAAAACTTTTTGATAGTAGGGGTGCTTTATAAAAGTGGACAGAAGTGATAGCAATAACCAGAAGTTGAATTAGGTGTTATTGGCGACTTTGACGCTCTGCGAACTGTCATTTTTGAAATTTATCTAGAAATTCTTTTCGAAACCATCCTTAGGTCTAATCTGAAAACTTGTCTCTAGTAGGGATGTCTCAGAAAGGTTGGCAGAAGTGATGCCAATTGTTAGAATGAATTTAAGTTTTTTGGGGATTTTGATACAATGATCAATTAAATTAAATTTGGATTTTTCGAGAACTGTGATATTAGGAGAAATTTCGTTTTTGACTTTTATCTGGAAATTCTTTTCGAAACCACCCTTAGGTCTAACTTGAAAAATTGTGGGGAGTAGGGATGCTTTAGGATGGTTTTCAAAAGTGATATCGAAAGTTAGAAATTGAATTTACATTTTTCGGATACCTCGATACTATGAGAAATCTTATTTTTTTACATTCAGCCGAAAATATAATAAATGTTATAAAAATAACTAAAGCAGTCCCTCTAATGCAATGCATGTGTATGTTAGTAATTTTTAGTTCTTTAGTGACTCAAGAAGATTGAAGTTAACTTAATTTTCACAACGATTACATACATATTTTTAAGTAGAAGTAGTCCTACCGATAGAAATCTTTGAATATTCACTGAATATTCTCAGGCTCAGAGAAGCTTCAGAGAATATTTTCCGCAGGCAGTCAGGCAGATGTTTTTAAAGATCCAGGTAGCTTGTTTAAATAGTCTGAAGGCTTCAAAATGTCCTTATCGTAATTAAATAAGAATTTGATCATAAATAAAAAGCAGAGAAGTTATCTTAATCGTTGCACACGAATTACGCTCACGGTCAGGATTTTACCTGCAAGAGTTCGGGCCCTCTTTATTTTCTTCCTAAATCCCGCTCACGTACCATTGAGTGAGCGCACAAGAGCTCCGCCAGTTTAGATTTGAATGATCTTCTTCTTTTACTTCACTATACTGACCTACTGACTATATATTAATTTTCCTAGAGATTCAGCTCTGTACATCTACTTTTTTGTATGGAAATTTTTTTCAATTAAAATTTCATTTTGACCAGCCAACAATTTTATATGTAACAACAACAAAACCTTTTTATAAATAATTACACACCTTGGCCATTTTTCCAAGTACAAACTCAATTTTCTTAGCAAAATTAATTAAAAATGCATTTTCGATGACTTTATTATGATACTTTATTAAATAATAAGAATAGTTACTTATTTCACCAATTTTTATTATTATTTATTATTATTATTATTTTGGCCACATAAATGCGATTCTGCGAAAACAAATTACATAAAATTCATTTATTGCCCTGGTGGAAATTTTTGTATAAAAATGCAGAAAAAATTAAAACCATTTTTACAGAAATTCACAGATAAATACAGTAAATTACAATGAAAATTACAGGAAAGTAAAATTTTTTCTATTATCGGGACTAAAAGAATCTACAGAAATTTATAGAAATCCTAGGTCGAAAAAGAACAAATTTCTGACTGCAAATAAAAATTGAACAATTAAGAATTAATTGATCACATTCACTGAAATTAAGAGATTGAAATTCTAGAACACATTAATTTTGTCATTTAAAGTTGTAAACACTCACCTGCATATTAAAACACTCAAAGTAAATAATTGTTTAATTTTAAACTTTTACAGTTAAGGCTATAATTTTTTATTCAAACACTCGAAAATTTATGCATATAAAATAGAAACTTTTACTTTTCAGATGATAAATTTTTTTATTAAAATCCGGTAAACTCGAACAAAAGTGGCGTAGCCCAGGCGTGTTAACATATAAATGCCTAATAGTTTTACAAAATTTTCCGTAAATTAAATTTTAGTCATGTGACATCCAATTTCTATTCTTTCAAATGGGTCTGCCTTGAACAAAAGTATCGTTGTCCTGGCGCGTCGAAAAAAGCTCCTAATATGGCTCAAATTAAATTAGTACACAATTTATTCGCCAAAGTAATGGAATAGGTATGACCTAAGTTGAAAATTCAATTAGTTTAATTTGAAACTTTGTGCGCCACGGTCAGTTTCAAAATGGAAATAAAAGCTATTTTTAGGGAAGGGGAAAAGTGTTTCTTGTAGTTGACAACTACAAGTTTTATCAATATAAAGTTTTAAACTCGACAGGAGAACAGCGTTGGCGAAGCAACGGAAAAAGTGCTTAAAAAGTGTATATACTCTGGGAAGTGGACCAATCTTTTCGCGAGCAGATAACCTTTTTGGAAGATCCTTAAAACTAAATTTCCGTTAATTAAATGAAAACTTGGTTCAAAAGATAGCGTGGAGGGATGTAAAATACATAAGTAATAACATTTCACATGCCTAATTGATCAACAAGGGATTAAAACTACCAACATCTACAGCTGATACGCAGGATCAATTGGACTAAACTAAAATAAAAGAGGTCAAGGGCGATAACTTCCTCCTGCCCAACAACAAAATGAAAAAAAAGTTATATTTTCATCTATAACAAATTTGAAGTTTTTAAATGAAAATCAGGAAGTTCTTCTGGCAGACGAAGAGAAGAGGACCCCCAGCTCTTCTCTTCACCTGCGGCCTTTGCCAGGACCAACCATCTCCACCCCCCAGTCATCGCTACAGTCTGGCGGTTTACCGTCATGTAAGTGGCAATAAATGACCTTCTTGTTGAACCCTTCCTATATCTCTGACTTTTATTGTGTCTTCACCTTATTTTCGGCATTCCACATCCCATCTCCCTCCTCGGCATAAACACTTTATAAAACTCTTACTTTTTCGCATGTTATTGGATCCATTGTCTTGAGTTTAAATATTAATAACCTATTATTACAATAATATTTTATTATGATGATGAAATTTGATATGATATTTCTGTGAGATGATGTTTTATAATATGTATATTAGTGCGATTTAAGTGTATTACAATATACCTTGATCGCACCCTTATTTGATTATTTATGTGATTTGCCATTGTATTTTGCATAGTTAGTTGTTGTGTGCCATGAAACTTTCGAAAAATATTGCGCATATGGATTAAAATGACAAGTGAAATTAGCTATTAGATTAGATTGAACCAAAAGCGGAAACTATCAATCAAAGTATAAACAAGAATAAAACTGGTTCTAAAAATAATATTAATAAAGTTAAAGTCAGTTTTCGGAAAGCAAAAATAGGAATAAATTGGAATTTTAATTTAAGAAACTATAACGGACGATTATATAGGGTGTCCCAGTAAGACGAATTTACACTCATTTCAAAATCTAAATGAAATTGAGATCAGGAAAAACTAAAAGCACAATGTCGAAACTTATCATCATAGATAGCGACAATAGTAACCTAGGTGTTGGAAGAAGCCGCTGCACTTCCGGCCCAAATTATAGAGTTAAATAAGGTCACATCAAGATCTACTATTAGAAGTGATCTTATCGCGACCAGAAATACGAGCAAAATCCGAAAAATAATTAATAGATTAATGGGCCGCGGTAGAGGTTGCACTAACAAAAATACAGGAACCCCAACAACGGTTAATAGTTTAGATAAAAACAAACTGACCGAATCGATAATCAGGGAACCAACTCAAATTATAATTAACCGAGCCCCAACATATAACATTACTCAAATGTCACTAAAAAGGAATAGTAATACCGTCACTAAAAAAGAATAATACCGGGAAAAAATAAGCGAAACCATTTATTTGAAAAATATAAATAGGCCGGGAAACTGTCCCCACTACAATAGCGAAACTTCCGAGTACGATTTATTCTTGGAAAGCAGCACAGTTCGATTTCGAATCCGAGGAACTTGTATTAAGCGCCGAATATAATGAATTCATGAATCACCAAGAAGCGAAATTTCTCAAAGAAAGAGCAAGAAAATTAGGAATTAGATTAGTTCCGCGCGCATATACCTCTTTTGAAAATAGAAAAGAAAGAATAGTACTAAGTCACAGGAAGAGTAATAGTTCATTCCGCAATAGAAGGTTGGTTCACTTTAATTTAAGGGAACAATTAGAAGAATCTAATCAAGTTTTTCGAAATAATACCGAAAACTGTAGTCAAACAAGAGTAAACAATTTAAATTTAAAAGATACTGATGACAGCGAACCTTTAGAGGACAGAATTAACTCAAGACAAACAGATCACGTAAACTCTGGACAACAACCAATATGTTAAACAGACGGTCAAAAATTCAAAATAATCATACAGATAACAAATACGAATCCGACAATCAAATAAATAATCAAACAACTAGCCAAGCAAATTTCGAAATAATAATCAGGATAGTCCCGCACATTTTTTGAAAGCACTAAAAAGATTCAAAAGGGATTATAGAATACATTATCAGGGCATTCTAGGAAATTGAGACGCATTATTGTTAGAGGACTCTAAAGATTGGTGCTCTATAAGTTAGACGTCTTTGAGAACACTCAGATTTCTTCGCAGATTTTAAAAACACTTAGATAGATGGAAGATTTTCTAAGGAAATAAGACAGAAAGTCGGATTCTTTAACCAAAAACAGACTCATGACATCCACTCATACTTCACAAAAATTAGAAAACTCTTTACGAAACTTTACCCCAGAAAAACCCTGGAATGAGAATTGCGCAGAACGTACGAAGACCGAAGAATAGAATATAAAATTTACATTAATAACTCTAATAAGGATTCCCAAAATAAAATAAATTGCGATTCAGATAAAAATCAGAAGTTAAATTCGCGCACAAATGATAAAATAAATAACATTAATTGTTATCATTGTGGATTAGTGGACCATTTTTAAAGAGAGTGCCCATATTACGCAAACAACCAGGGAAACTGGAAGCGTGGATATTATAATCAAAGATAGTAAAGCCTAACGACGAAATGCTTGAATTCTTGAACGCGGAAAAAGACGAAACAACGGAAAAACGTGTTCATCTAATGTCAAAGTTCGAGGGTAGCTTATTTCGAATTCTAGTTAATACATGTGCCACACATTTGTACGCTGGCAAAGAATTACTGGAAAAAATCCAGAATTCCAATTATTCAATTTTTAAACCCGTCTCGCGAAAATGAATTGTAGCGAACGGTGAAACGGTCGATAAAATTGAGCTAGTAGTAATCTCAATTAGAGGCATTAAACACGCAAAGCATGTTATTTTCGGGTTAGTCCCAAAATTAAACTCCGTAGGCATTTTAGGTACATATATGCTGGAAATCCTACGGATGATCCTAGAGTATGACTCAGAAAGTTGATGGTTACCAGGGAGTCGCCTCATCCGCTATCATATGAAAGCATTCCCACATGCACTAACCCTACTAATAACGGATAAAACCGAAAGCAAATCGAAGATTAAACCGAACGAAAATAAAGGCACTATAAATGTAACTAGTAGGAATAGATTAGTGAGAAAGAATGAAAATACGAATACTAATGAGAAACCCAAATTCGTAGGTAGCATTAACCTTAACAGAACTAGAGAGTATACAAATAGTTGCCACAGATCCTACTAAGGTTATTTCCAGCTTAATAAGCATCCCTACGAGCAACTAATTCTAACCCTTAGAGAGCATCCCCAACCCAAGGCACTAGCGATGACCAAAATGGAATTTAAAAAAAACTAGTGAGATATCGGAAATTGATAACAGAAATCAATGGGTTAATTTTGAAAATAAAGCGATTACATCAAATAATGTTACACATAGGTTAGGAAAAATTGACAAAAATAACAAAAGTTCGTTAGAAATTTGCGAAGGTATTGTTGAGCTTAACGAAAGCTAACAATCCCAATTAGAAAATTTTCTCAAAAATAAAATTAAAATTGAATAAAAAAAATAACATGGGGCAACTTGTCTAACAAAATATATAATTGATGTACAGGACCACGATCCCATTAAACAGCGATACTACCACGTGAGCCCTAAAATCAAAGAAATAATTTATCAAATAGTCGATAAATTATTAAAACAAGATATGATGAAACCCTCTTGTTCTGATTGGTCAAATCCCATAGTTATGATTCAAAAACCAGGGAAAGATTGCAGATTGTGTTCAGATTTTAGAAAGGTTAATAATATTACAAAAAAGACCACCCTCCAATTCCAATCGGGACAGAAATACTGGACAAGATCAGCAAAATTTATTTTAAAAAATGACTTCAAATTAGCTTATTTGCAAAACTATTTGCATTGTAATAGTAACTCAAAATTTTGATGATTATTTAAAATACTTGCACATCGTACTAGATAAAATAAATTATGAAAATTTAACGATCTGTTCGGACAAATGCGAATTGTGGTCTTTTTTTTAAAATTTATTCTTTCAGCTGCTCTAATAATGATGCATAATATTCACCAGTGATTGTTTTACCCTTTTCCAAGGTTTTGAAGTTAACGACAAAGGACTAAAAATAAACGATGAAAAAATCCAACCAATATTAGAATTCCCTAAACCTAAAAATATAAAAAAATTACAGCGGATAATAGGAATGGCAAGTTGGTATAGAAAATTCATCCCACACTCTATCGAAATAATAGGACCGA
The DNA here is from genome assembly GCF_010883055.1 of Belonocnema kinseyi. Classification (NCBI taxonomy): domain Eukaryota; kingdom Metazoa; phylum Arthropoda; class Insecta; order Hymenoptera; family Cynipidae; genus Belonocnema; species Belonocnema kinseyi. Next base: position 431,213 of record NC_046665.1, on the reverse strand, counting down.
TGAACATATTACTTAAAATATATAAATAATGTGATTGAGGATTAGAACATGATAAGGCTTTCAAGAAAATTAAAGATCTTTTAACGTCAGCACCAATTTTGACATATCCAGGTTTTACGCAATAGTCAGAGTCAGAATTTCATAAACTTGTCAGTTCGTTTGCGATAAATACTAGCAAAAACTCGTCGATCCAATTCACCCCAGCATTTTTAAATCTAGGCCGTGAATTCAAACAGCTTCAATCCTTCAGGAAAGATAAAGAAAACACTAACAAGATCGAATTTCAAAGCGTAGATAAATGAAGAGGCAGATTAAGAAAGTTGCAAATTATAAAAGAAAAGTCCAGAGAAACGTAGATCAGGCAAATGATAGACAGGAAACCAGATATAATTTAAGAAGAAGACTTATTGCATTTACAATAGGGGATAGGGTACTAAAAAGGGTAACAAAACTATTAAATAAACCTCCATTTATTATTAAGAAAAAGTTTTCTTCAACTATATATGAATTTAAAAACCTTAAAGGAAAAAAGATTGGAGATTGCAATATAAACGATTTAAAATTAAAAAGCATAAATGCAGTTAATGGTACATAGGTTTAAGAAAAATTCACGAGCTTAAATCAGAAAGTTTAGACTTAAACAAGGGCAAAGACGGTATTGGATCAATAGCATTAACGACACAAATCAACTGGAAAATTTGTTAAAATTTGGTATTAAATAATAAAACAAGAGCAGCTTCATTCAAACAAAAACGGACTCAAAGGACAATCGACTCAAAAATAAGAAATATTTACGACAATTAACTACACATACGAGTCTTTCGTTTTCTTTTCATATTTGTTTTAGAAAGAAGATAACCACGGAGGAGGTTCAGAAGTGAAAAAGCAACAAAAGAACAGGAAGTTCAAACACGAACCTAGGGACAATGACAAAGAACTACAATATCAATTACACGAAAGAATAATACTTGAATTTATTTACATACCATATAACTTTTTTGACAACGAAAAATAGTTTAAATTTAGCAAAAACTTTACAACTTCAGACTCCAAGAAATAAATTTCCTCGTAACCAAAAAGAAACATAATTATTGACTAGATTTAAAATGAGTAAAGAAAACCTCAAGAGGAGAACATCATATTTGCAAACTTTTGTTAAAATGCTTTTTTATTATATTAGACTTGGACAAAGACATTACCGAAGTTTCAGGTATATACCCGAATCGCCACGGGAGAGGGGGGGGGTGTCACAAAATATTTACCATGCAGTGCGACTCGACACAGCCCTGCATGAAGGGGTTGCCGCTTCATGCCCGAGATCATGCGGAACCTTCCGAGGGGTCCCGAAGTCCCGCCTGATCGCTCTGTTAATAGTCTTGGCTCGTTCGCCCCACCGAAAACCCGATCTAGCTCTCCGCGACTAGTCCGTTCCTATTTTTTTGGTGCTCCGCTCTCTAACCGCGTCGCCATCCTCGACAGCCTTTTTCCGACTTCGTGGTAGCTACTCCATGTGGTCATGTGGACAAGGACCCCCAGATCTTCTCTTCACCTGCGGCCCTCGTCAGAACCAACCATCTCTACCCGCAGTCATCGCTACGGTCTGGCGGTTTTACCGTCATGTAAGCGGCAATAAATGACCTTCTTTAATTCTTACTATATCTCTAACCTTTATTGTCTCTTTACCTTATTTTCGACATTTCACTTCCCCTCTCCCTCCTCGGCATAACCCCCGTAATATTATACATGATTTTCTTGAAAGAGCAATTCAATTTTATTTAAAAAAAACTTAAACTCATACTTCAGGATTTAATCGAAACATGCCAAGTTTTTCAGAGATTAAAGAGGGGTGTTTGAGAAATAAAACCATACTAATAACTTTATATTTTAACTACTCTTTAACTTTCTCTCCCCTTCCCGTATCGCCCAAATATGAACCGAACATTTTTAAAACTATATTTTTACGTATTATTGTTAATTTGTAGCAATTTCTGTTGTCTTTTTTCATCTGAATAATTACTCATTGACAATTTGGATAGCTCTTATTACCTTTTAAACAATTTTTATTTGTTTGAATAATTTTTTACTCACATACTATTATTTATTCACAAAAAATGTAAAACATAATCGTATTTTCTCAAATAAATGTAATAGTTGGTCGTTGCTTGGAGTAGCAAATTAAAACGAATTATGTTATTCTCCAAACAATTAATTATTGTTTTTTTTTCAAAATTTAGAATAATTGAGCGAGAGATGTCTACTTTTTTCTCAAACTTGTATCCTATGCTTGAGCCACATGTCGATCTTTTCGAAAGTGAACAGATGAGACGGGCGTTGGGCCCGACGTGTGGCCTGCAGAGAGAATGTGGGCTTTTGGTGTCTTTTTCTTTTCGTTTCATAAACCAGTGTACTCGCACTTTAAGGGGGACAAGGTAAATTAAATCTCATAGTGTTATTAAAATTGAAGAAAAGAAAAGTGCAAATTGTATAAAAATGAGGTAAAACCGTTTTCGCAATTTTTACAGTTTGCAGGTTATGTTGTTGTTTCCTTCCGAACTTTCGATATTTGCTCGGAAAAATATTGATGTTTTAGAGGTTATTCGTATTTACTGACACATTATAAATAATTTTCATTCTAAGTTTAGGTATCTGCCCCACTAAAAATTCCTATAAAGATGCTTATATAGGATCCTATATAGAAACCCACACAGGATCCTACATGCTTCATTTATATGTGCTGTTTTCTACCTCTCCTCAAGCTGAGGGAAGAGATAGGAACAGTGCATGCGGGGGGGGGGGG